>NC_089790.1:8310000-8315000 GCF_040412425.1 Macrobrachium rosenbergii | reverse complement strand
AAACGCAAAAATACTGTGAGTAAAGTACAGCAAGATTCCCGTGCATCAGAAGCAACTGTCCATAACTAAAATAACCACCATACCAAGTAACGAAAACTTCCGCCGCAGATTTTCCGCCGCAGATTTTATATAAGTCTTCAATACGGTACGAAATCAGAAAACTTATAATTTCTTTAACAACCTGATTCTTTACAGAACCGAGGCTTTATGCTGTAGGCGACCAGCAGGCTAAAAACATTCAGATCAACATTTTGCGACGTCAGATATGACTGAGATAGACTGAGAGGTGGGTTTTTAATAATTTACAAAGGAAAAAAATTACCTGTCATCGTAGGTCCCACGACGGCATTTGTTACAAGATGAATATCAAACATGGAACTAAAAGTACAAACGGAAGTTGACTTGTAAACCATGAGAAAGACCTCTGAAATACCGAATAACGTGATCACAACAGTAATAAAGTTATTTAGGGGGGCCAAGTGCCAAGCTATTCGTGTGCCATAAAAAAAATAATTCGCAATTACCAAACATTCGTGTGAAGAGCAAAGAGTTTAATGTCGAATGTATGAAAACTATGAATACATCGCAGGAGTATTCGGCAAGGTGTATACATGAGTTTTCCGATATACATGGCTCTTCCGGAGACAATGTTACTAACGACCGGGTTTCCTTTATTCTTCTTATAAACAGTACCATATATTTTATTCAGAAAGGAACATTGTTAACCACTCTTCTCACAATACACAGAAAGTTTTGGTTCTGAGAACACACTGAATAACTAACACATCATGTTGAATTCATTACATATACATACATACATACATACATACATACATACATACATACATACATACATACGCACATACACACACACAAAACACACACATATATGATGAATATATATACAGTATATATATATATATATATATATATATATATATATATATATATATATATATATATATATATATATATATATATATATATATTCATTACATATATGTGTATATATATTATATATACACACATACATATGTACAGTATATATGTAGATGTCTGTATGTATACAAGAGAGAGACAAAGACTTAATTCTGTTTCGCGTTGATAAGGAAGACCCTCAAACGAAAATGGCAGCAAAAACAAACAAAACGTCACCGCCGCCCGGACCCTCCCCCTTCCCCCTCCCCTCCCCCCCTCTCTTTTTGTCAAGTTCCAGTTTTGCATTGAATGTGCAATCAAGGGATTTCGACAGGTAGAATTATCTGGGACGCCCAATATGGCAAGTTTGAAACATGAACAACTGTTCAGCGGAGTGACAATATGTTCATTTGTGTGTCATCCTGTCGTTCAGACGAAAGGAATATTTATTCAGTCGACGCAAATCCCCAAAGCTCTTCCATTGCAAAACGATTCTGCACAGTAAGCAATTGAATTTTCATGGACTCTCCGTGAGAAATTTCATTGCACGAAAACTTTCCCTTCAGCTTACAGCGCGCGGGAAAATATACTGCATATCAAAATGTTGGCCCCCATAAAAGGTCCCCCCTCGCCCCCAACTGTTTCTGACCGCCTCTGAGAGGTACATCATGATGAGGGCCTTGCTGACACCAACGAGGTACATTTTTTTGCTTTAATCTGCCGTCGACGTACGACCGGTTCCAATTCAGCCTCATCTTTTAATAATGAACATCACGCTTACACCCAAACAGGTAGCGACGTGTGAACTTTAAATCAATTTCATCTGGCTAGATGCTAGTGCAAACCGTTTCGTGGTCTTTTCTATAATGCAGGGCAACGAAAGCTGGAGAACGTACTTCACAGGACCGTAGTATGAATTATTAGTTGAATAAAAGATTAATTTTTTTGGTAAAATAACATCGCAACGACTGTCTTTTACAGACGTGTAGCATCAAAAACAATCTACTTATGTTCAGACACTGAGTCATTGGATACCTGGCCTTAAAAATTCTTTATTGGTTCTGGCATAGATATTATACTAACAAAAAAAAGATAGAAGAGGACTAACTAAACAATTTCCATGTGGCACAGGGTAAACCCTGAGTGTTGAAACAGGCCTTTGGTTTAATGGAAGTTAATAAAGATCACTAAAAATGGAAAATTTAAAACGCATAATCTTTATATGTATATCGTCTCTACCAGGTTGCCTATACACCCAGAAAATAATCTATTCATTATAACTCATAGCCAAATGTTAAAAATTACGATGAATTGGTACAACGGGGAAAAGGGCAGTAAAAGTAATAAAAAGAATTGATATAAGCTTGTGAGAGAGAGAGAGAGAGAGAGAGAGAGAGAGAGAGAGAGAGAGAGAGAGAGAGAGAGAGAGAGAATTTACATCACAAAATGGCGCCAGCTTTCCACTGGTATTCGACGCACAGGGAGAGAAAGAGAAACAGTACTTACCAACATAAATAGGGGGCAAAAACGAACGTGCTTTCCAGGTATTCAATTATTCACCTGAGGAAGCAGAAGGTAAAAAAAAAAAGGATTTTTACACCCGAAGAAGAGTTATAAGATGCAGTTGCCAACTTGTAAATAAAAACACATTAATGACTGGAGCTTACTTATGCTTTTTTTTTTTTTTTTTTTTTGGTCCGTTCCGGCAGCGATGCATCAACATTAAAATAGTTTGCGTACACATTTCTTTCTAGCTCAAATACTTGGAAAAGCAAGATATCAAATGCGTGGCTGATTTGAAACACGAGGAAGTGTCCAGATGTAATGATGGAGCATGCAGAGATTTCTTTGTAATCTGTCCGTGAGGAAAAACAGTTTTTATAAAATGACCATAAGGTTCTGACATGCATATCTTTGAAATCGCAGGATAATTGTAAGAATATCCAGTCTTTTTTTACCCACTGAGATAATAATTCTATAAGCAGAATTTTCCAATCCTGAAACATATTTTATCGGTTTTTACTACACAATAAGTGCGGGTCTTTCCTCAGCTGTGCAATGGAATGGAAGCATCACATCAAGCAATGTACAATTGGACTGGAAGCATCACACCAAGCAACAGTGATTACTAAATATTATTCATTTTTTAGGCTTATGAACAATCTCTAATCACACAGGCATACGTAGACCAGATTTCAGACCAGCCGATTGAAATGTACAGAGATCGTTTCCTGAGAAAATCCACTGTATCTCTGTTGATCTGAGTGATAAGTGAGACATCTGCTAGTTAGTAGACTGTGGTGCGCAGCAATCAGGGAACTAACATGCTGGCAACCTCATAACCCAAAACATTTTAAGAGGACCGGAAAGTTAACACTCGCTGGAGACTCATCCTCTAGAATGAAAACTGTTGTACATAATATATATATATATATATATATATATATATATATATATATATATATATATATATATATATATATATATATATATATATACGTAATACTTCTTCCGGTGAATGAGGTACCTCAAGGTGTTGCACTTTCTATTATCAGCAAATCTTTTGGGATGAGGATACTAGTCCCATGCCCTTCTCCCTGTACCCAACTGCGACCCGGTGGGCCGACACAATATGAGGTGTTTAATTCAGTGATTACAGTACCGAGCCAAAACGGGTAAGGAAGGAGACCCATTATTTGAAGAATACATGTAGTAGTAATTGCTGTATTATCTTTCTTCGGGCACAAGCCATCCTGCCAACACTTCCTCGTGTCACCTGTCTTCTCTTTTCCCCCCGAAAATTGTCCACATTTTCACTTTCCATCATATTCAACTCTCGCTCCTTGATCAGTAGATATTAAGGCACTCTAACTCTTTTCATTTCCGCTAACCGCATTAACCGCATCTTCTTCATATTTCTACATTCCTAAACAATTTCAATCTTTCTCAATGTATACTACGCAAACAATTCCTCTCAAAGGCCTCTACCATTTTCGCTCAGTCGCATTTAAAGGCCAAACATCCCTTCCATGCAATATTTAATCATGGACCAAGTTATAAACACCACAAATCCACATATATTTACAATATACTGTTATTCTTGACTTCAGCTAAAGAAGAAAATACCATTCAAAGGCAACGGTTACCTCGTCAACTCACATGAGAGCAGTTGTGTGAGGTATGTGTGCAAAACCTACATAACCTCCGGATCTTCGTTAGATCGATCCATGCTAAAAGAGAAGGAAGTTGCTTAAAGAGAATGAAGTTGCTAAAATAGAATGAAGTTGCTAAAAGAGAATGAGTAGCTAAAAGAGAATGAAGTTGCTAAAAGAGAATGAAGTTGCTAAAAGAGAATGAGTTGCTAAAAGATAATGACGTTGCTATAAGAGAATGAAACTGCTAAAAGAGAATGAGTTGCTAAAAGAGAATGAAACTGCTAAAAGAGAGTGAAGTTGCTAAAAGAGAATGAAGTTGCTAAAAGAGAATGAGTTGCTAAAAGAGAATGAAGTTGCTTAAAGAGAATGAAACTGCTAAAAGATAATAAAGTTGCTAAAAGAGAATGAAACTGCTAAAAGAGAATGAGTTGCTAAAAGAGAATGAAGCTGCTAAAAGAGAATGAGTTGCTAAAAGAGAATGAAACTGCTAAAAGAGAGAGAATGAAGTTGCTAAAAGAGAATGAAACTGCTTACAGAGAATGAAGCTGCTAAAAAAGAGAAAGAAGTTGCTAAAAGAGAATGAAGTTAAAAGAGAACGCAGTTGCTAAAAGAGAATGAAGTTAAAAGAGAATGAAGTTGCTAAAAGAGAATGAAGTTAAAAGAGAATGAAGTTAAAAGAGAATGAAGTTAAAACAGACAGGCGGTTCAACGGAGACAATCAAAGGTAATTTTACAAGAGATGTCACTGACTCCTGTCGAGTGACGCAAGGAGATTTACAAACTATTCACTAAGGATGTCAATCCATTATGCTTGAAAGCGGAGTCCGTCTATCAGTAGGGCATGATAAATAAAGGATTCTTTATTCTGCGTTCATCCTGTGAGTGCAAAGGACTACTGAAAGAAACATTTTCTTTCACGCATTGAAA
>NC_089790.1:8110000-8305000 GCF_040412425.1 Macrobrachium rosenbergii | reverse complement strand
GATTTCATAATGCGCTTTACAACCATCGTAAGCATGGCAGAATATTGCTGGTAAAAATATGTAACACTCAAGACAAGAAAAACAATTCAGATCACTTGTTTCTCAACTTTTTTTGCTTATAATGTTGTGCATTTCCTTCTTTGAGCTACAAAACTACGCGACATCTTATCCGGATTCCTTTAATCAAACTGTTTCCGTATCTTTCGATACTGATGAAAATAAAATACAACGCCTTCTGCATTTTGCTCTCCAAGGCGAAGGGAAATACAGAAATGGTCTCGGGAGAGAAATGGTGACTAAGAAACGCGGAAATTGCGAGATCTTTTACAACCGGTTCACTGGCTGTTTCTTTCTTCGCAAAGAACAAATTTGTAATTGTTTCTTTTTTTGACCGTAATATTTCTGTCTTCCGTAAAGCAGTCGATATTACCTTTCTCAAGAGTCAACAATGTTACACCGTTAATACTGTTTTTGTTAATAATATATTTGCTGCTATTCAAACTACTATACTGCAGTTCTAACAGCATTGATAATAATAATAATAATAATAATAATAATAATAATAATAATAATAATAATAATAATAATAATAATAATAATAGTTTATCCTTATAAATGCCGAAAGATATTTTCTTTTCTACAATGATTTTAACGCTTGCTAGTGATTTTCATAAAAAAGGAACTTCCGAAAACCTATGCAGTTTTTTATTTATCAAAAAAATTCAGCAGCTACAATCAAACTCACGACACATTTGGAACAAACCGGTCCACTTCTCTATTTCCAGACCAAATCGCAAACGTACCCGTGTGTCTCCAAATTCTGGCAGAAGCTGAACACGCAATATCTAATGATCTAATATAATACCCAGTTCTCAGGTGGTCCCTAGTAGTTGCTTCTCTATCTTTTGATGGAAGAGCAGCTGATGTCACTTAGACTTTTCTTAGCTATAAGCTTGACATGAACAAAATACATTCTGAATTTACCTAAATTCTACTTCGTTTGTAAGGTCTTAGATATCAATTGACGTTATGATTTTATTAATGACGCTTATGTCGAAAGAAATAAGATCTTGGAACGGTAAGCAGTCATAAGAGATAGACATGATAAATTTTAAAATGTTCCTGCTCTACTATTTCTATTTAATAGTTACTAATTTACAATGCCTTATAACCTAATGGAAATAATAATAAAAAAGAAATATGCTACAAATATGCTGTTTTCGTGGAGTTTGTTTTGACACGATTTATACGCATATATATATATATATATATATATATATATATATATATATATATATATATATATATATATATATATATATAACGATAACGTGTGGTAATTTTATCGTGGGTATAAATGGTGGGTCTTTACATATGTTTTTAGGTGGCCAACTCTATTTTTATACCATATACATATCTTCATCAAATGGTATTTATCAGTTAAACATACATGACAGTAATTTTTAAATTTACCTACTTAATTAGGTAATATTCTTGCTTACGTAAAAACTACCGTTTTGTATCAACTTTTGTAAAAACTTTTATTCTGTGTCAACTTTTTCCGCAATTCTTCAACTGAAATTGTATAATTTCTTTTTTTTTTTAATAATTTAAAATGACATAAATATATAATAAAGGGTGTTCACCGTCTGTACCGAATCTGGTAGCTTTTGCTTTTTTGTGTTATATATGTATACAAGCATACATACATACATACACACATACATATATATGTGTATACACACACACACTATATATATATATGCATGTGTGTATCATATAAGCAGTGTATCAATGGATACTCTGTTAATCAGTCAATCAAAGCGTCACCTACAAAATACAATAAGACACATTTCACCTGTTACGGAAGATTCGTCTTTACGCTCGACCTCTCCAAGACAGAGAAAAACAGGATACCCGAACAGAGATGACGCGAACTAACTAATGAGTTTCTCTCCCCCGGGGGGGAAAAACGGAGCGGGGTAATTGGAAGAGAAAACATAACAGCAAATAACGACGGACTGGTGGCTAAGACCGACATGAACACGTCCTGAGAGCCTTCCTTACCTGTTACCGCCACGTGGGTCCACAAGAGGAGAACGAGAGCCGCCATCTTTCGGGTCCAACTACAAGATTTCAACGAGGAAAACATTGCGGTGGTGGATGAGTGTGGCGGGACTTGGCTTCTTGGTCGTGGGGAATTTCCCCCAGCAGACACTCCTCTATACAAGCGACGGTTCTATCGCTATCAGCAAACGAAGGGGAAAACGAGTTTTTTTTTTCCTCTCTCTCTTTTTCTTTCCTCGTCAAGAGCGGGAAGTTTTTAAGGGGAGAATCGGTTCTGTTTATTTTTCCATCATCATCATCATCATCATCATCGTTTTCCTTATTTGCACGATCATCATAGTAGATGCCGTTGATGCTTTGTTTTTGTCGCGTGTGCGTTTGTCGAAAACATGTTGGAACAGCGAATGCTAAGCAATTCTTTTAACTGCAGAACTTTCACTAGAAAAAGGCGTTGCTTGGATCACTAGAAGTTTTTACATACGGGAATGGCTAGAAGTTTTTACACGGAAAAAGGAAACTTATACCAAAAACTTATTTAGGATAAAATCTTAACGATTAAAAATACACCTGAGTTGAAGGTAAATTCTGTGAAATGCTTCCTCTAGTAGCTTCTCATCTAATTTCTTGTTCTGACGAGCGCTAGCGACGGTTCAACTGTCATCATTTAGCGAACACAATGTGCCACTCACTCAAAAGAAAAAATACATGAGAAGACCTACTGCAGATCATGAATGATTTGTATCTACTCCTTCAAAAGAAAAAAAATACTTCCTAAGTGAATTTCAAAAGACACTACTGCAAAAAAAGGGACCTTTTTTTTATCTATGGAGCTAAATCATAGGTGGCATGTCTTAGGTATTTATGTAATCATAAAAACTCCCCTCAGGTAACTTCAGGGAAAGGAAAAGAGGCTTATTTCATGTAATTCATTTGAGTGTTCTAAATTCACGATCAGGCAGATGTAAGTGACAACGACTACTAATTACCGTAACAGAGGTCACATCAGAGCTCTACTAATTTTTGACGGGGAAAATATTGGAGGAGAGTGTTACATTATGCTGACTGAGAGAGGAGCAAGACGATTACAGTGCCAGGAACGATCACCCGGGAGCGAGTAACAAGCTATCCCACACGCTCAAGCGGCTAAGAGGACACTGGTGACAGACTCCGCCCACCAACCTATGCGACCCAGTAATACCCGCCCACACAATGCCGCACATGCGCAGTGGCTCCTCTCGTTCGCATCACGCACCTGCACACACCATACCTGCAAACGCCAGACTCTACACGAAGTCGGTGCCGGGAGGACCGTCTCTCTCTGTCCTCTGCAGCTTATAAGGGAATGTCTGTCATCGTGGTCATTCAAATTCATACAATTTAAAAAAAACCACCTTGACTACATACCCACCCGCACTTCCTTCTATATATATATATATATAGTCTAGATAATCAACAAGAAAATATATGTGGATTTCCTTGTCTCTAACAACACAAAACTGCAGAAAATGTTAGAAAATAAATAAAAACTTGTTTCAACTTAATCAATTCTGAAGATCTTTTTGCATCCTGCAGTACATTTTATCACAAGCAGAAAATAAGGCTTTTTTCAGTTCAAAAAAATTACAATTTCTATAACAAAAACTTTTACCTTACAAAGAAAATGAAAATAAATATCTTCTAGAGACAAATCGCACTAAATTTCTCCCACCGACGGAGAGTGGTACCTAGGCTAACCTATAGAACTATTTTCAACCATGAATTACACAAAGCACATCCAAAACAAATTTTAAAAAACGCAATGTTGCTTTTGCATTCAGAGCTGTTGCATGTAAAATCCCATTATCAAAGAACAACCGTTTGATGTGAAAAGATCAATTTGAATAAGCAGCTGGACGGTGCATTGAATGTAATTTTCCAAATAACAAACTGGACATTCAGGAAGAATACTCACGTTTTATTCCATACCCATCAACAGTAGCAGTTTTATTTCTGTCATAATATTCCTTATGAAATAGAGAAAAACTGTTCATTTGTCCTTTCAAAGGCAGCATGGGAGGACTAACATAGGGGTGGCCAATGACACTTATCTGACTAAAAGCATATATACCTGAAGCATTATATATATATATATATATATATATATATATATATATATATATATATATATATATATATATATATATATATATATATATTATATATATATATATATATATATATATATATACGTACATAAATACAAATACATTCATATATATATATATATATATATATATATATATATATATATATATATATATATATATATACACAGTATATATATCACAATGAACGAAACAGCCTTCTGGTTTTCCAGCTAGTTTTGAGGGCTGAATAATTAGTGATCCACAAGCCGGGAGCGACCCAAGGACCTATCAAACGTAAGCGAGTGCTGTAGCTACCACCTAAAATTCCCACTGCTGGCGAATGCACCATTTAAAGGTCGACATTGCTGTGGCAACATTCCTTCACCATTACATAAGTTACCAAAATGTCGCAGATACTTAATCATTTTTATATATTAGACACAAACAAATAATATGGAACTCCCAATACACGGGGAATAACGTACTGTATTCCCAAAAGGAATTATATATGATGAGTGCACCTACCCCGGCTGGGATTCGAACCCACTTCTTTCAGTGATAGTATATGGGAGATATAATGACTATAAGCATCAAGTTACTGCCCATCATGTAAAACCCTTAAAGGCATGGGTTCAAATCACAGTGAAGTTAGTAACCTCTTATATATATATTTTCATTTGTAAATTAAATATAAGATTTGGGTGCAAATTATTTCCTATTTATTGTGAATTCAATATTAAGGGGTTATCTTTGGTTTATTATATATATATATATATATATATATATATATATATATATATATAAATGTATGTATATATGTATTTATATATATATACACATACACATATATACAGTATACTGTATATATATATATATATATATATATATATATATATATATGTGTGTGTATTATATATATATATATATATATATATATATATATATATATATATATATATATATATATATATATAGGCGACTCACTTTAACATTTATGGAGATGGTTCCACGATAATTTAATTTTCAAGTCTCAGCAATAAGTTCTAGTTGGGGTTACCAAAACATCCTTTACACTATCTTCAAAGCAACGCAGTCCACCAACTAAGCAACACCAAGTTTACTGGTTATATTAAATGAAGCACTACGAACCTCAGTCAATCAATCAATCTACACACACACACACACACACACACATATATATATATATATATATATATATATATATATATATATATATATATATATATATATATATATATATATATATATATATATATATATATCCGCTATGTGTCACATAAAACGTGATACAAGCTGAGGTACTCTATAGCCAAGCGTGAAAGAGTGAGACAATAGACCTGCCATTGGTCACTGGAAAATCAGAGAGCAACAAGGTTTCTTTAAAGCATTAAATGAACAACAGAAAGCAATTGCAAATATCAAGCAGATTCATTTGATTAGTATCCTTCATCCTTTCCTATATAAAAAGCATTAGCTTCTTATCTGACGCTATATTTTTAATTAAAAAAATGAAAATATCTCAACATTTAGAGCGCTTTATCATCAATACCCCCAATGTACGGTAAATGTTATGAGGCTGTTCTTTCAACTGATAACCAACTTATTTTTTCACCTATTGACTAGCAATTCCTTACTTCTGTTGACGAACAGAAACATATTAATCTATAATATAATGTATTTTGCGAAAATTATTTTTCCCTTGACCATTTACTATTTAAACAGGAATGAACTCATAATGAAAATTTACAGGAAACATCAGTATATGTCTTTAACTTGATATAAATAGTTTCATAACTCAGACTACTTCTAAACGCAGCATCCTGTTAAAAAGTCACTGTGATTTCATGCAAGCAACATATACAAGAGAAATTTTAATCTATTCCCCATCATTAAATTATAAGTCAATTATAATTTTAAAATACGGGTATCTTACTCTGTGATTTCTTCAACGCACTTTACTACATAGACAGGTTCATGAATTAAATATACTCAAAGGAATTTTGCTTTTTAGGATTCGATTGTAAAAGCAAAGCTGTATTATTTTATTAGTTCATAAAGTTCTGTTGCAATGAAAACGCTGCGTTTACACTTTTTTTTTATGCTTAATGGCGCAGTTGTCAGATCCAACATGGAACCATTAAGATAGGTTCCGAGACCGAAAAGCTTCGGGTTGGTTTTCCATTGTGATGACGTCACGCGCTCAGCAAGACAATTGTCTTTCTGTAAGCACTGCTTGCTGTTTTTGTTTCGTTACCGTGGTTATTTGATTTCTCTGGAAAACACTCCTTGGACTGATTATTTATTGTTTTCTTTTTTATGAAACAAACACACACACACACACACATATATATATATATATATATATATATATATATATATATATATATACACATATATATTTATTTATATATATACACATTTACATATATATACAGTATATATAATATATACATATATATATGTATATTTGTATATAAAATATACATACATATATATACAAAATATATATAATTAAATATTAAAAATAAATAAATAAATATATATACATATATATATATATATATATATATATATATATATATATAACCACTTTCACTTAACGGGGGGAGAAGGTTCAAGGACAGAGCAACACGCCAGTCACTGCCGTATCAATAATTTAACACCTGAATCATGAATGAACCAACTCAGCAAAAAAAAAAAAAAAAAAAAAAAAAGACACCAAGAACACCAGCCACTGCATACCCACTGCATCAATTCCCTGAACTACCCTCCACACATTAATCACTTTATTGCATGTGATCACAAGCTTATACTGGACATTATAAGGCGTTTTCGTTCCAATACTCTTTCGTTCCATCTTCCTTGCCTTTATGTGTTTCTCTGCCCGTCCTTTCTGATACTTCAGAGTTATGCACTCTTTTTTTTTTTTTTTACCAAGGTTTATATGTGTGTATGTATGTATATATATTTATATATATATATATAATATTTTTTTTTAAGTAAATCCAGATCAGCGCGTATGAAGGTTCTTTAGAAGCAGCCCGCGGAATTGTGTGTGTGTGTGTGTGTGTGTGTGTGTATATATATATATATATATATATATATATATATATATATATATATATATATATATATATATATACATACACATATATATATATATACTGTATGTGCAGCCTGCAGGAGTTGGACAAAAGTGGTGAGAGAAATATTAATGCATCTATGACAGCGGATTTGCACCCTGGATGGTCAAAATGGATGTCAATATACCTTTACCTGCCTTAGGTTTTCGCTACTATTCCTTATGTACTAAAATATAACATTAATGCTGAAAAAACCACTTTATGCATGAAACCAACAGCCCGGTAAAACGTCACGCTAACTAAATGATTCCATTATTCATTAATATAGTAAACGTACCTGGTTAAATCTGAAGTTGAGCAGCGAATGGAGGACGCTACTTCTCCAAGGTAGAGTCTTCAGTGAAAGTTCTCAAGTCAGAGTTCAAAATGTTATGATCTGGAAAATCCAAGAACATTGTTAAATTCATAACGTGAGAGTTCGTTTAGAAATTGCTGGTTATTGTTAGCGACTGCACATTTTACGAGTACTAAAAACAATAATGATAAGAATAATTGGCCGCTTCAAAAAGGATAAAAGAAATTTAGAATTCTACAGTAAATTCCCATGCATTCCAATGCTAAGTGACCCACCCGGTGAATTTTACAGGTTTTCGTTTAGGATGATGACCTGATCTTTGGAATCTAAGTGAGTAGTGGATTTAGGCCCATGAATTCGAGTCTTGTTCATAGTAGCGACTTATTACTTTATCTTTTTATATTACTAGAGGCATCGCTCTAGCACATGACGCTGGCAAAACTTTCTCATTTTTTATTTTAATTCCTTTTTAGTTTTCTGCAAAATAAAACTATTGAGGTTAATTCTCTGTTCATCCGCACTTTTTCTGCCCGCCCTCAGATCTTGAAAACTACTAAGGCTAGGGGCCTGCAAATTGGTATGTTGATCATCCACCCTCCAGTCATCAAACATACCAAACTGCAGCCCTGTAGCCTCAGTGGTTTTTATTTTATTTAAGGTTAAAGTTAGCCATGATCGTGCGTCTGGCACCGCTATAGGTGCCAACAAAATAGGCCACCACCGGGCGGTGGCTGAAAGTTTCATGGGCCGCGCTGAGAGTTTCATAGGCGGTGTCTGAGAGTTTCATACAACATTATACGCTGTACAGAAAACTCCATTGCGCCGAAGAAACTTCGGCGCATTTTTTTTTATTTTATTTTTTTTTAAAGCAGATGACAGAATGAAATCATTATCGCTGCCTCCAATGACATAAGACGCATCTCCAGACTCCCGACTTATAAGCCTTATACGAACAGACCTGTGTGTGTGTGTGTGTGTGTGTATGTGTGGTGTGTGTATGTGTGGTGTGTGTGTGTGTGTCTTCCATCAGGCTATCATGTCTCACTTTATCCTGCTACCTGACTACTCAAATTTTGCTTTAAATTACATTCTCAAATCGAAAAACCTTTCACAGATAAACCTTTGTTTTCAAATCATGATTCATATCCGTATAACAATACAAATTATATTAGTGTCCAGTCTACTTTTATAGGTCATTTCAGCCAATCAACACCAACATAATTAAATGTGTTTAAATCATGGTTATACTTTCTGAGGTCCAACAATCCCAAAAATGTTAAATGCCCTCGTTACATAGTGCTTAACCCTCAAACAATTCTGATGTCCCTCCAGTCAAGAATCCTCACAGCTCCTTCTCATCTTCCTTTCCATTCCCTAGTTTTGGTCGACCATCCATCCTCAATCTCTTTATACCCTATACCCTAAGAACCTCACCATTAACCGTTTTGTAAGTTGTCTTTCCATACGACAACATTCTTCACCCATTAAACTGCGCTGCTCCACTTACAGCTCACACACGTATATCCATCTCAGACCCTTTCCACTTTTTAACTCCATATTCTGTAGCCACACTTCAGTGAGAGAGAGAGAGAGAGAGAGAGAGAGTAAAAATATATATTTCTGAGCATTGTATCTATGACCTATATCAGCAATTCAACAAGTACTTAAAAAAAAAAACAAATAAAAACCTACAGAACTGTAAATAGCAAAAAATTGGTATCTCTGGAACAATATCTGTAAATGCTATACACAGTCTTTAAGATCCAGTCACGCAGCAAATAGTAAAAGAAACTTAATATAGTTGTAAGCAAAATCTGAAAATATAACAAAATTAATATTCACTTAATTTCTCTGACAGGAAAAAGTGTAAACAGATTCGAAGAAACTTTCCATTATCAATAACTTGAGCAGTGTCCACAATTTCTTGCGCTGAAACTTCAAAGCAACAAAACGGTTTTCCTTGAAAATAAATGTCAACTAGAATTTAAAATAAAAAGCCGCACCTGACCGAAATTAATTCTTGGAAAATATTCGCCTATGAATAATTTCATGGTTGCAGTTACAAGGCCAAGTTGATTCTAGTTTATGAATTGAAACGTATTGGCTCTTAAGTCTGCATTCTAAGCAGGAGAAACTACAGGGATTTAAAAACTCTCAGAACAACATAGCGTGACAGCAGTTGGAATGCTGCGACAATATTTCAAGGCTAGCTTATATTTAGAATGACACCTGACACAAGTGCTAAATTAATGGAAAACAAGCTTGAAATCTGAGGTCATTTTGTGAGTACTGTCTTAGAGCAAGCGTTTATATATGTATAATAACTGAATCAAGAAAATATGGAACGTGACGAATATATAAAGACAAAATCCACGAAGGAAAGAGAAACACTGGAGTACTGCGAGGCCTTTAGACTGTCATCCTTTACTTAGCAGTCTGTTAAGTAAAGGACGACAGTCGAAAGGCCCTCTCAGCAGTCCAGTGTTTCTTTCCTTCGTGGATTTTGTCTTTATATATATATATATATATATATATATATATATATATATATATATATATATATATATATATATATATATATATATATATATATAAATTTGTGTGTATGCGTGCACCTTTTACCATTTCTGCATAACTCCCTGTTATTTTGCGACACATATTCTACGCAAACACTTCATCTTAACAGCTTCAAACTTATTTTTATTTCAGTACCATTCTATAAGCATACTTCGCTACCATTAAAGAAAGCTGCCTTCACAATCCCTTCATACATTTCCCCCCTAACCTTCGTTTGACACTGAGAATCTCTCCCAGTCATTTGCACACACCCTGCTACCTTTCTTTGTTGAACCTATCATTTACCACTTCTCTCATCCTATCATAATAAATTATATTATATTTACAGCCAAATACCTTTAACAATATACCTCTTCCATTCTCTCACCATCCATACTGAAATTCACTGGGTTTCATTTACGCTCATAACCTTCCTGATGTTTATATGCTCAATTGTCTTTCTCTTGCAAACACTTTCAAATCCTCTCACTAGTTTCTGCAGTTGCTCTTCACTCTCCTCAAGCAGCACTACATCATCAGCAAACATCAACTATTCCAAACTCTAAACATAATTCATTTTTATCTCACAACTTCACAACCAGATCAACTGTTATTATTTTTCATGACTTCTAGCATCTTTTTGTTCATACAGATATTGCACATCCACAGAGACATGACACAACAATTCTAATGTCAAACCTGTCATTCTCCCGCCTATAAGTTGTAAACTTTCACTTTCATCAAAAAAAAAACTTTTTATTGCTCTAAGAAATATTATATCGTACAGCATAAAAACTGCATAAACTTTTTCTAGGTCCATGTCCGGTACACTCTGTACATCATAATCCTTTTAATTTCAAACCACATCTGGTACATATGTAGTGTTGTCGTCAGAAATGTACTGTTTGTTCTATTGTGAATCCCTATAAGGTAAAATTAATCTTTTATATCACTAGTGAAGAAAGGTAGGATCACAAAAAATATAAAACCAGAGTTAGGTGGTAGTCTCGGAGCTTGTTCTGAATCACTGTGATGACATGAAAACGTAATCAAAAGCTGTGGTGACCCAGGGTAGTGTGATATCTGCAGTAGTCAGTCTGTCACTTTTAAATGTTTTTCAGTGAATAATGAAGCATTATTGTTTTGCAGACGAAGGTAAAAGTTCATTCGAAATGATGGTGAATTGTAAATCATATGTAAATTTTTTTTTTTTTTTTTGTTACAAGTATGAGGCAACTCGAATACCAGGTAGGAATATACTGCAATTAGGTTACCCATTGGGCATCTAGCAAAAAGGCCTTACAGACGTCTCAGAATCTCATACGTATTTTATGTAATAAACCTAAAGAAAAGGCCCAAACACATTTCATTTATCCTGAGATATCATTCATTTTTACTTCTAAATAGTCACAAAATCATTTCAAAACAACAAACTGATCCAAAATCCCTCTTCCTTGTCTAAACTGTTCTTCCCAGTCAATCCTACTGGCCCCTTTCTTACTGTCTCAGTCCAAATCCTATCATACAAACCCTCAAGTATACTCATACTGCTGTGACTAGAAAACTTTCACAGCCACTTCTATCACCTTTACCAATTGAGTAATAAAACAATCATGCCTCTCATTCATTCCACCAGAAATTTTCCCTCGTCCAAACATACCTAACAATCCTGCTAAGAGTGAATCATGCTATCACCACTGAACTTCAGCACTTATAATCTTATCAACTCCTGAAGTCTTTCCATTCTTCTACAATTTGACTGCCATCTTTACATCCTCAATACTCACTTCCACAAGTATTCTCAAACTAATACTAACTCTTTTCACTCTTGCATCATTCAGCTCTGCCTAACTTCCATCATAAACATTTAACTAATCTTCAAAATACGCACTGCATCGAACACGGATTCATTCACTTTAGACAGCACCTCTTCGTTTGCATCTTTTATTCAGCGACCCTTTTACTTATTAACTTTGTCTGTATTTATTTCCCTAAAGCACAACTTTTTCCCCCTAAAGTCCTGACTCACCCCTTACTCTTTATCGCTTGCATCCTTTTCCCCCCTAATAAAAAAAATGTTGACACTTAACTTTTAGAGGACTTCAGGCCCAGGACACAAGTCTCACCAATAATAACACAAAACATCAACAATCATTACAATGCCCCAGGGAATCTTGCAGGTCAATAAAAGTACACAAAGAAATTGAAACAGCAATAGTTGATCCGGGAATTAATTATACATCTCAATGACTTTCATGAAATAATCCAGCTATATTTGCAACGAAAATTTCATCGTCACAGTTACCACTTAATACCTACTTTGCGTAACTTTCCCCAGGAATTATGTGACTCCGAGAAATGCAAAACAGGAAGAACAGTGTATTTTTCCTCCTGTTACTCTGCGGGATACGGCTTCTAAAGAACAGGACACCTTACTAAACGAATACTGAATATCCTTCAGCTATCAGCAAACAATGGCCTCATTTATTCTCAGTGTACAGGAAATACAGATACTGTTCGATCGATAGCAACGAATATTAATCGTTTTTTTTTTTTTAAGAAGATGGGGCCACAACTGTAAGTTTTTTTTCTTCTGCTCAAAGTTGCAGTAAAAGTCATAATAAAAAAGGATTTTGGTACCAAATGCAAGAACATTTCAGTGCTATGCTAGTAACGCACAAGTGCAACCGCTGTCGGTAAGTTTTTATATAAGGACCAACATATAAATTCACAATTCAGTCTATTTTCTTTTAGTTTCCCGTGATTTGAAAGAGTGCGACCTTCTATTTTTGCCTAAAATCAATAGTTTCTCGAGCATCAATACTGTGTGAGAAGCCATCATTAGTAGCCTAAATGATAACATTTTGGGCACAATTCCAAGAATGTGCAAAGAATCTGATCCTTTATTTTACCGTGGGGGGAAAGTATACTGCATACGATAATATAGAAAAAATTCCACTAAAGTAAGCGTTTCCTCATTCCACAAATATTAAGCCACAAATGTCACTTTGAAGTACAGTTGCAGGACAGGACACAAGAAAACTACATACATTCCTGCATAGAAACACACATATATAAACATACATACGTGTGTATATATATATATATATATACACACACATATACATATACAGGTATATATATATATTATATATACATTGTATATACTGTATATTATGAATCATATAGACAAAGCTCTTTAATACAATTATATCCGATAATATCAATTGTGGGATAATCACAAGGTCCACTTCGCAAAATAACTACCGTCTCCCAAAAGCTTTATTGATTATCCAGATGTCGGAACGATTTTGTATCTCGCAAACCTTGAACTCGGTACCTATAAGTTACAAGACTCCCATGTGCGTTCTGTCTCTAAACTACTTTTGTAAAAATAAAAGAAATTCTCCGAATTAGTGACACAAATAAGTCTTGCGTCTGTGTGAAATTTGATTCACAAACCCTCCCTCAAGCAGATTACTTTCACGGAACAAACAGAAAGAGACGGGGAACATCACACTTAAAATGCGAGAAGTGCCGCCGAATTCTTGGACCCGCTTTTAAATTAACAGTAGAACCCCAGGACAAAATAACAGTAAATGCCAACCGTTGTCGTGAAGGGTGTCGGCCCTTTAGAATATAATTCAGCCTTGTAATGAAACCCATGGCGCGCTTCAGAGGAGCCTCCCATTAACTCCAATATTAAAAACTTTGCAAATAAACGAGGCAAAAACGACGAAACTCATTACACGGACTACGACCCTCGACAGCTGTTAATGCACAGCTCAGGCGTCCATCCTCCTGGAAGCCATGCCCCCCCCCACATCACCACCCCTCCCCACACCTCCACCGCCCTCCCCGAATCCCCACCCTCACCCACAGCCCACAGAACTTGACGATTTCTCTTTCACAAGTCCTTACGGCTATCTCCTACATTTATGTAATCATTGAAAACCTGATACCTTTTTAATTCAAAGACTGTCTGGAGCAATCTGGATCAAACACATGGATTACGCCAGGGGCTGTAATAATGAAGTAATAAAAAATCGGATTTGTCTTACTGCAATCTCAATTACAGGTTATGAAGTGTTTTCAGTGCACATGGTCTGCTCGGGAGAAAACGTAATGTATTACATACATTTCGTTACAAAATAAATGTACCATCACAAGAATGTGAATAATATATCAAAATACACTGATTTTTACACACGCACATACGCACACATATATATTATATATATATATATATATATATATATATATATATATATATATATATATATATATATATATACACACACATACGTTTATACTTTTATTTATATATATATATATATATATATATATATATATATATATATATATACATATCCATATATATACATATACATACTGTATATCTATATATATATATATATATATATATATATATATATATAGAGAGAGAGAGAGAGAGAGAGAGAGAGAGAGAGAGAGAGAGAGAGAGAGAGAGAGAGAGAGAGAGAGATAAAACGATAGAGGGGGGGAGGAGTAAATGTAAAGAGAAAGGGTAATACTGAAGTGAATGCAATCCTTGATTGATGGACTACGTTATTTTGAAGATTTGTTATAAGCCGAAGATGGCGGTATAAGAAAAGATAGGCAGCTGAATGACAGAAGAGTAGGCACAGAATAGATATAAACTGTTTAAGATGTAAGGAGGGTAATTAAGAGGTTGACGAATGGAGAGATACCCAGAACTTACTAAATGACAAGTAAAATGCTGTGGTGCAGCCAAGATGGCGAGTCAGAATGGCTGACCATGATCTGTATGGCATATCTAGATAAGGAAAACGTCTCGAAGAATGGGTAAGAGGAATAACTGCTCAGTGTAAAGGTGGTAACCACAACTGCAAGAATTATAGTTACATAACATCAAAAAGTACTCCAAGGAAGGTGTACGGCGGGACTTTGATTGAACAAGTATGGCGGAATAAAAAATAAGGATTCACAGAGAAAGAACGATGTGGTTTTGGAAACGGAGGCATGTATGTAAATTAATTGTTTGATTCGACTACATGTGTGATAAGTTGAAGGAAAAAGCTGGACGTGGCATACATGGACCTATAAAAACAGTAAGACAGATTCAATAACCCATCATTTGGATGATTAAAAGTTTTTCTGATGGAAGGGAAGAGTGTATAGCAGTATGTAAATCAGAGGGTGACTGGTTGATGTAAGGTCTGAGAAAATAGCATGTTATATATCCATGGCTGTATGATATGTTTTGTGGACAGATAAATACGAGACGTCAGGGGAAGGACAGGGTTCGGAGTTATGGGATTACAGAAAGCATCATGGAGTGTAAAATGGTTCATGTTTACTGGTGATATTGTACTGAAAGGGAGAGTGAAAAGAAAATTGAGGAATAGTTTGGAAGTATTTATAATAAAGTTCAGAGTAAAATATGAACGCGAGTAAGGCTACGAGTTTACATGGAAACAAGGAAGTTGGAACAACAACTGTTAATACGGACTGATGGAAAGCAGAAATAGCTGATTCGTACTGCTATAATTAAATCTAGTGGATGATAGCAGAATGAGAGGGGTTTTGAGATACGAGAAAAGTTGAGATAAGGAAATTAGCAAGGTGTGCACAATACACCTTGCACAAGTATGAAATACTTAAGCCAATTCTCCTTTTCAGAAATTAAGTGTACATACTAAATAGGAATGAACGGAAACCGTTGAAATGTTGAGCTGACGGCAAGGACAATTAGAAAGGGTGAAAAATATTACTTATCAATCTTTGGAACTATAAAATTCATTATGCTAATACGTCACTGCAATACAACATACACACATTCATTATATATATATATATATATATATATATATATATATATATATATATATATATATATACACAGTATATATATGTCTGTGCGTGTGTGTATTTATATTTATATATGTATATATATATATACATAAATATACATATACATACATATATATCTATATATATTAAAAGAAAAAACCTTCACTTACTGCCTTTTCATGCAATGAATGAAACAGCAAGCCCTTCTCATACCTTCCCCAGAGAAGTCGAGATACCTCTTTGTACCTAGCGGTAATTTTTTTCTTGTAAATTCTAATATTTTAGTAATTGCACCACAATGAAAATCACTAACATGCTATGAACAGTCGTCTTTACCATGCACAAGAAAAAATTACTTTAAAAAACCTAAGGTTATGTTTTGTATACTATTTCTCATGCAAAAAACAGATGAGGAAACCCATAACAGTGAATAACATCTAACAAATAAAGGACAGCATGAACAAGATAAAACCTTACAGGTATTTTAGGTGCAGAACTGAAGAAAATCCCAAACAAACAAACAAACGCACATGCTACTCGACGATACCCAAGTATTTGGTTAAAATAGAACCCGCGTCTCATCTTGGGGGCAACAAATGAGTGCTAAAATCCAATTAGCTCTCCAATTACGAGGGTGTGGAGGTGCGGGGCCGGCGGAGACGTGTGGCAATAAGTAATATTCCCCCGTTTTCTTTCATACATGGCCTCTTGTTGGTTTAATAATCGACGTCACAGTCTCTTTCATGGCGTGCGTTTAACTCCCTCCGGCCGGAAAGATACTCTAATTGTAGATATGCTTCACGTGCCTCCCTCTTAATAGGATATTCGCATGTATGCTCAGACGCGACACTTGTTCGGGCGTAGGGCTGTACTTGAATTACCGAGAATTACGTGTATTTTCAAGAAGTGCTTGGCTTTCTTCTTTAATGAAAAGGAAGTTATTGATTAGAAAGTTTTCTGCTACGCAAAGCTTTATATCTTTGTCTGTTAGAACACTTACTTATAATCTTAATTCTTCAAGTTTTCAACTTATATTGATTATCAAGCACCTCAAAAGCAAGCAAGATAACATACTTTTCATAAACTTGGGAATAAAACTTTATTGAGAACTAGTCAACAAACTCTGTGCAGGTTTTTTAATAATGATATTGACTTAAAATGAAACTAATTCCACAGAGGAAAGGAAGGAAATTTCAGGGTTACATTAATTAATAATGATGTTAACTTAAAATGAAACTAATTCCATAAACGAAAGGAAGGAAATTTCAGGGTTATATTAATTAATAATGATGTTACCTTAAAATGAAACTAATTCCATAAATGAAAGGAAAGGAAGGAAATTTCAGGGTTATATTAATTAATAATGATGTTACCTTAAAATGAAACTAATTCCATAAAGGAAAGGAAGGAAATTTCAGAGTTACATTAAAGACCATCTGAACTAGAACAAACCTTTCAAATGCCAATGATCAAAATTCCATAAAGAAATGTACTTTCTTTCAGTGCCACTGGAGTGCCGCAGGACACTTGGCAGTTAGCTTTGATCTCCATGACGAACTGCGTGTCAGCACGATGGACCCACTAAATTTAGAATCTGGCCCGAGAAGCAGACACGAAAATGAATTCAGGAGAAAGAAGTGATTTTTAAGCGCGGAAACTCCTCTCTCTAATGAGACCGAGAACTCACTCAAGACACAGCATGCTTCGTTTATCAATAACGTTTGAATGAAATACAGACACAAGAAACTTTCCTGGCATAGAAGTTTCAGTAAATGCGTGGCGTGACGGTCGGTCCCACGCCATTCACCAGAAGCAGTGGTTAGCAGTGAGAAAATAAAGGTTTGAATCTAAAGTGAAATTCTATTGCCATTCAACCAACGGTATATAACGCAAGGTAATACTATAACTTATTTTTCTGTATTTTTTCATTAAGTCATCTGATATATTTGTAATTCGGTTCCTGTCATTTAGCAATTATCATTCTAATTAGGACCAAATGGCAGCATAATAAATTTGATTCATCAATAGTTCTAGAAGGAACAGACGTTTGTTCTAAGAATACCAGTCTTCAACATGGACTTGTTTAACGTTACTGAGAACTTCATATCTAAATAGGATCTGGAGGGCGTGTCTGATCGGGGAAGACGAACGTTAGTGGGAATAATTGCATCCAAGAAAACTAAGTCCCTTGCTTTTAATCTAATACTTATTTAACTATCCAAGGTAGGAATTTCGCAGTATGTGAAAAATTTATTCATGCACATTCCCTAACTCTACAATTTACTTTACTAAGGCGACAATCTTCAGTCACGTAATAAATCAAATCACTTTCCACTTTTAATTGACGATCTTCAGTCATATAATAAGAACAGCCACTTTCCACTTTTAACTGACAATCTTCAATTATATAATACGACCAACCACTTTCCACTTTTAAATTGACAGTCTTCAGTCACATAATAAGACCGACCACTTTCCACTTTTAACTGTCAATCTTCAATCATATAATAAGACAAACCACTCTTCACTTTTAAACTCTTTTTTTATATAGTCGGGTACACTGATCGTGCCTGTGAATGACAGATAATAAAAGTTGACAATCTAATTCATCATTGTAATGATAACTGAAAAAAAAGTCCTTCAATAAAATGAATTTCTATGCATGCCTTTTATAATTCATTACAACATAGTTTGGCAGAGGTTCACTATGTCTGAAGTAGAACAGTGAATATTAAGATTTTGGAAATCAGTTTGAAAAGGTAGGAACACTTGCACGATAATTTCAGGCTAAATTGGAAAAGGAAGAAATAGTTTCCCCTATGTCATTAGTTCGAGATGCATGAATTAAACAGTAAATGTACCTTATCCTTCGAGATACATTTTGCTCTTTCAAAACCGATAAGCTGTATGATTTCTTTGAAGAGAAGACATCACACGTAAAAGCAATTCAGAGTTATTATAACTAAAGCTATTAAAGGGAAGATGCTGTTGCAAGAGCCATCAATTAACAGTTTCCACAAGAAAAGAAAGAGATATAAACATCAAATAACCTACGAATCATGAACCCCGGAAAACATCAGGCACCAGTAGTGCCAAATACTGCATTAGTTTCATTAAAAGTTGACTGATAAGAACACGTTTCAGATCCAGCAGTCCAACAGGAGACGCTCAAATAAAGCAGACTTGAAATATTGATACAACACAAGAAGGATATTTTGCTTTTTCAACGAACATAAACAACTACACCATTGGTCATCCGATCAGCGAAGTTAAGAAACAGGGAGTCAAGTAGGCACATAGACCCTTAAATATCTGTGGGGCAGGGCGTGGGACTAGCAACCCCACTCCAACACTACTTGCTGAGAAGCGGAATGGTTGCACCTTGTGGAGGTACCCAATCCTACGGAAATGTATGTATACATATATCTATCTATCTATCTATCTATCTATATATTTATATTATATTATATATATATATATATATATATATATATATATATATATATATATATATATATATATATATATATATATATGTTTGTGTATATATATAATATATATTATACATACAAACACATTTTTCCTAAAGAAATGTCAAACACCATGATGAAAAAAAAAAGAAACATAGAAGTATTCTATTACCGGGAAGTATCTCCATAGATGATTAGCAACTGCTTCCAAAGTTACAATTAGGGTTCCCTGGCCTAGATTACTTTACCGTGTTACTAGTTAACTTTGGTCATAAACTTCCTGACAAGACTCTCTCTCTCTCTCACTCTCTCTCTCTCCCTCGGCATAATGAATTTGGGTCCTTTTTATCCCAAAGAAGATCAACAGAGTAAGTTGGAATTGTGAGGGAATTTAGAGCAACAGTTATAGGCCAACGCAACTCACGCTTGCATTATTCTTATTCTCTTTTTTAATAGTACAGCTTTCTATTACTGGCTTTTATTGGGTCAAGAGTGACGCAGACTTTTAAAATATTTAATTTTTATTGATATTAGGAGCGGAGGGTATGTGAGTTCTACAAAACCAACGATAATTCATTTGGTTATAAATGTATACAGTCAATATGTAAGGTAAGCAGACATTGTAGTGGTGTATAATAATCATTAAAGCGTTCCTACGCAAATTATTTGTTATTTATCACAAGAACTTTATTTTCTTTCTAAACTTGTACTTCTACTACCCAAATATAAACGTAAGCAGACTGTAGTGGTATCCAATAAAAATCATCAAAGCACTCCATGGCAACAATATTTTATATCTGTCACCCGAAGTACGTTCCTTCTTATCTTTAACATCCACTACCCAAAGAAAAACGTCTTAACTAGAGAGAACACACAGCAATCAATACCATTCTTGACAATGACCGGGCGGCAAATTTTATATTCAATTAATGAACAGCGAACACTCCGGCCTCTTCTTCCCTCTCGTTATCGTCTCTTCTTTTTACGCCGTTCTTAATACCTGTCTCCCTCATTTTCTTCTCCGCCTTCCTCGGGACTTCCATAGCCTCGTTAAGAATGTTAACAAGTCTGCGAGGCTAATGATGTTGACAGCTCGATCGTTTCTCCATTGATTCTCCAAAGTATAAAACACCCCCCCCTTCCTCTTCTTCTTCTTGTGAACAGGAGAAAGGGTAATGTTTTCGTTATCAATTCCAATATATATTGTAAAGAGGAGGACTAATTATAAAGGGAGGGGGGGGGGAAATCTTGGAGAATCTAGAGGCTCAACGCGTAAATGAGACGAGAGAAGTCTTCCTTGGAGGCGCGTTCCTTTGGTCCCTTTCACCTAATTTGGTGACTGGCAAGAAAGTGATGACATTCCAGGAGCCATGTAATGGATTGACGAAGGCATCCATTAGATAGTAATGGTGATAAAGATGCTAGTAATGGGCACAATAACGAGCTGGGTATTGCCACTGTTTCTGGCACTACGGTAAAACTGAAGCAAAGAGAAAGGCGAAGGTGCTGATAATGAATTCGATAAATGCTAACAATGTGCGATTAAAAAAATAAATATGCTGATAGACTAATGACGCTAGTAAACATCGAATAAAGTAAAAAACCAAGAATACTTGAGAGAGAGAGAGAGAGAGAGAGAGAGAGAGAGAGAGAGAGAGAGAGAGAGAGAGAGAGAGAGAGAGAGAGAATAAAGTTTCACTGAAATATTAATGGTCAGCCTTTCGGGATGCTGAAAAACACTTCAAGTTACATAACACCAAGTTGCTTTGGTTTCTCAAAGTTTCAGAGTCTGGCTCATAAAAATTAAATGTCGTTCACATATCTTCAGACTCAAGGAGCCTAATGTTTCTGTCATACAAGACGGAATGCAAAGATTTGTTTTGCTCATAATTCTTTCATCCTTTGTCATTAAAGAACCGCACGCTGGGGATAAAGGTGCTTGCACATCCTGCTCATATGAGCCGTGAAAGCACATCCCAAAAGTGAGAGCGAATCAGCTTTGAAAATAGATTTTAGTTTAGTTCAAATATTTGCTTACGCTTAAATTAGTCGGCACTGAGGGAAAATAAACGGGAAGAAAATTGTATCTTTTACAGAAAACTTTACCTTTAAGGATTTATGAAACGGTAACATGTGAAACAATCCACATAAATTAGAGACCGCCAACTGAGTCCATTTTCCTCTTGAGAGTGCGTTGGTTTATGATTGTATAATGTTACGAAATTTAGAGTATCAAGCCAAGCACTGGGGAACTTTCTGACATCAGCGCCTGAGACAGTGAAAAGACGGATTTGGAGTGGAAGGACAAAGATCTAAAAGTGAAACTGGGAGAAACCCTCACAGCTGCACTAGGAAGTGATAGTTAAAGAGGTTGGACAGCAAGACTGAAGAAAGGAAGCCGGAATGGAGGTATAGTAAAAGGCTAAAAAGTAGGTGCAGCTAGGGGTCGAAGGGACGCTGCAAAACACCGTTTAGTAATACCTACAGGGCATCACGTGAGGTGCACTGATGGCGCAAACTCCCTAACTCCACCTTGCCCGCTATGGGAGAAATGCATTGAACCAACGCAGTAGAAAAGATTACAGAAAAATGTAAATAAAAAAAAAAAACTTCTTCCATTCATCTTTTAATGTTGACTTCCAGTGCGGACAACAGGTGTGCATTGATATCAGGATCGATTACAATTTCACTGGCATTGCTATACCTTATTCATGAGACCACAGTGAAGGCGTTGCCAAAAGCAATAACTCTTTCCCAATATTTGTTCAGTAATAAGTACTGCGTGCACGTTTTAAGAGAAACAATTCAGCGGAAAATCAATAATTAAATACACATGACCATCAAGATCCATTCGTCAAAAAGGGATCTATTATCTATGGTCCGTGCACCAAAACATATCAATACTTTACATCGCATGTGACTTAGAAAAATTATGCGATGGAGAAACATTCGCAACTATTACTATAATCATTATGGCAAAAAATTATAGAAACCACGCAGATGACTGTGACAAAAAATAAAATAAACAACTTTCAGTTTTCAAATACTATTATGTATACGCAATGCCTAATTACCGACGTTAGCAATAAAATAGAAAGCTCCTTTATAACATTTATAAACGAAGAAAAAACACTTGGACGACAAAATAAAGCACTACTGCACTTTCGGGGAATCGGAGGAATTTTAGCAAAACCTCAAATAAAAATTTTGAGCCGATTAAAGAAAGAATTACTGACTTTTTTGTAAGGTATGATAAGCTGGAGGAAAATCAATAGTCAAATAAAAAAAATTCACAAACTGTACGAAATAAATCGCCACGCCACAACTTTTGGAGAGAGTGAAAGTTGTTCAATCAAGAACTACAGCCCGGTGAAGTTTATTTGATATATCTTTTATGCAGAGAACTGCTTTGTTCCTCTGATTATTTAATATCTTAGTCTCGAAGGTAGAATGCATTCCGGCTGGACTGTTTAATAATTTGTGGCGTCTGGAATACTTATCAGAAATGCACTGTAAATTCATACAAAAAAAGACTGATAATATATATTGGTGAAAACATATGGTAATCATATATCTTATAAAACGTTTAAACATTAATATTTATCTGTAAATCAAATATAAAAAACATAAAAAGAATTGCCCCTCTTAGCATTTCCCATAAGGTTGCTTAAAAGGGCTCTGATTTTTACACGTAACAAAATCTCCGCAACTGAAAGGCCCACAAGATAAATAACAGAGAAATCAGTGAGAGACACTGGAGCATATTTTTTCACACTAGCAATTTCTTATACTTGCAAACTCCGTGCTTACGTTACCTAAAGCAAAAAAATCAGATCTTTAATGTCTAAAAATCAAAGCTTAAGCTTTTTCCTGTGACGTATAATAGTGAGGTTATTTCTCAACTCCACTTGATGACAATAAAGGACAACAAGGGACTGCAAAAAAAGAAAGGAAAAAAAAAGTGAAAAATGTCCCGAAGTTTCTTCGACGCAATCGAGTTTTCTGTACAGCCGCTACAGCGTATAATCAAGGCCACCGAAAATAGGACTTTCTTTCGGTGGTCTCAGTATAATGCTGTATGAGCCACGGCCCATGAAACTTTAACCACGGCCCGGTGGTGGCATATCCTATATCGTTTCCAGAAGCGCGATTATAGCTAACTTTAACCTTAAATAAAATAAAAACTACTGGAGCTAGTGGGCTGCAATTTACTATGTTTGATGATTGGAGGATGGATGATCAACATACCAATTTGCAGCACTCTAGCCTCAGTAGTTATTAAGATCTGAGGGCGGACAGAAAAAAGTGCGGACGGACAAAGCCGTCACAATAGTTTTCTTCTACAGAAAACTAACGAAATCATATACCATCATACAAACGCTCGCTTTCTTCAACACGAAAGATTAATTTGACACACTAATTAACCCTTTCAATTTGGAATATATTTTCACTTTCAATCCCAGCTAAGTGTAGTTAAATATAAACAAAAATTTACTGCATCTTTAAGGCACAAAGATCTCAGAATCCAACGAACTTTCAATTTTTAAAAAGATTTTCCACTTTTTCATTATTTTTTTTTACACATGATATGTCATTTGCAAGCTGAATTACGTTCAATCCTGAAAACAAAGGGCTTAAAGATGGAGTAAATTTTAGTTTATATTTAACAGGAAGCATTTCCAAATGTGCACCTGGCTGGGAATGAGCCAAAACAAATTCCGCAGCGAAATGGTTTATAAGAGTGTCAAACTAATCTTTTGTTTTGAGGAAAGCGAGCGATTTATGATGGCGTATGATTTTTTGACGTTGGCAGAAGATCGTCACTTCTTCAGTTTAGTCAGGTTATTGGAATTCAACTTTTTATGTGTTGAACGTATCACTAGTGGATCCAGACAAATTTCATAGGGGGTGGGGCACCAATTTTCATAATATATATATATATATATATATATATATATATATATATATATATATATACATAATATATCTCAATTTTATCATTATTTCTATAATAGATTTTTTATTTTTTTCCCATTTTTATATTTCTCACTTATGTTATTATTTAAATCTTCAGTATTATTATTTTGTCATTATTTTTCATGGGAGGGGCACGTGCCCAGGTGGCCCCCACCCTCGGATCCGCTAATGGAGCGTATATATAATTTATCTCTTGTCAATGTATTAATTTTAGTTTTATAAGGTAATGTGTTGAATTGAAGAGCAGTTTAGTTCCTTGACCTCAATATCTTTATAGAACCGTTAACTATATATCTAAAAATCTGATGGCAAACTCGGTGTAATAATTAACGGATAAAAATAAACAATGAGTTTTCATATAAATAATGAGTTTTCAGCATTTTCAGAGGAAAAATCATTAAATAATGATGAAAAGATGACTCTTCGGATATTTATAATTTCTAAGGCCACTAACATAGAAAATATTCTAGGGTTAAAAATCTATAATCACAGTTCAAAAACCTTGATGGTAAAGAATTAACCTCTAATACTGAAATAACTTTGTTACAAGTTTTCATAATTCACAGTGACCACAAATTTATTACATGAGTTTCTCTTGAACGACATAGATGATTAAGACGTAAAATTTTCTTTGTTCTAAACTTAACAAGGTTAGAAAATTACCATTATTGTCTTGGCCGAGTACTGTTCACTCCTTGTAGCTGGATCATTCAGGCCTGGGGACCTGGTGCATTTCATTTTGTACGTTAGGGTTTCAAAAGCTGTCTGGAAATTTATAGATACTAGAAAGGGAGTTTCTGAAGGTTTCTCCGCACACTAGTTAAACTCAATACTTTTAACCCAAAAATTGACTTTAGTTCTCTCTCTCTCTCTCTCTCTCTCTCTCTCTCTCTCTCTCTCTCTCTCTCTCTCTCTCTCTCTCTCTCTCGTTCTTAGAGCTTGTGCAATTATTGGCTGGAATTGTGACATGAAAAGCAAAGTTCCTTAGCCTGGAGCTACCTCATATTTCTCACATCGCATTTTCAATTACAGTATGTAAGCTATGCAGTACTGACCCTAGCCCTCTAATCTTCATCCATTATTGCTACAATTTAAGGTTTCGTCCTGTAATCACAGCACAGAGAATATAAATGAAATACTCCCTGTTTCCATTTTTCTTCTTTAGCGGTTGCCATTTATTCAGTACAAATGATCAAGGGGTTAACAATGCACATTAAAAAATAAGTAGATTTACCGTATTCTTATTCTATGTTTGACCACCAATAGTTTTTGCTTCAGGTAAACAACGTCTAGTAAAAAATACCTATCTCAGTCTGGCTCTCCTTTACTTGAATTTATCTTCATCATTGCCCTATCAGTGCCATTTGTCATCACTCTGTGTTCACCTGCACTAATTTCTATTCTTGAGAAAACCATGCACAACTCATTAATCATTATTTTTGCCCTTTCTGCAGTGGATACTGTCACCCTCGTTAAGCATATCAGTTACCCTTATCAGTGATAAGGCGTCTACCACCTGGAAAGCCTCCTTCTTATCAATGCATCGACTGAGGGTCTCTGTGCAAGACTTGAGAAAGAACACACCACATTCTTCCAATAACCTGTCTTGAAATATGAGAAAGAACATACCACATTCTTTCAATAGCCTGTCTTGAAATATGAGAAAGAACATACCACATTCTTCCAATAACCTGTCTTGAAATATGAGAAAGAACATACCACATTCTTTCAATAACCTGTCTTGAAATATGAGAAAGAACATACCACATTCTTTCAATGACCTGTCTTGAAATAGAGGACCTCCACAGCATGTACGAGTATAACTCTAAGTAACAAGTCAGACCCCTTATAAATACAGCGCTATTTACCTACACTTTAAATGTAAACTCTTGCTTCCTATATACTTTGACATAACAACAGACAGCAGTCGTCTCGTCTCATTTATGCACCCAGAAGTTTTGATATATACACCCTCATTAGTAGACTACCCTCGTCTTATCTTTATTCAACCACACTTTCCGAACATCACTAGCTTCTCTTTTCAACCTTGCCATATCTGTTAACCTGCCTTTCTTGTTCACTTTTTACTCGTTTAATTTTTTGTTTACAGAACATGCGCTTCAGTTTTAGATTTGTCAACTCATTTTATTCATCATGTGTATTTTATAAATTCATTTTATTTCTGTAATAATACATTAATCGAAACGATAAAAACTGTAACATTTGATTCCTCCTTCTTTACAAAATTACACGTAATTCGATGAATAAAGCTTCGTCAATCATTCCGATTTCATCACGAACATTTAACCAATATCTGTTCTATATTTCATTATGTAAAACAATTTAAAGACCATTTAGACTACCATACATCATAACATCATCACAGCTTCGATAAACATCTAGTAAGTATCGTAAATTAGAAATTTTCGGTCAATTGTGCTCTGTTCTGTGACCCTAGAAACATAATTCACTCTTTTCCAGACATAACTATGAGGAAAAAAATCGAACTAATTTTTCTCAAAAATTACTTACTTCATGTTAATAAACACTCACTATTACAAAACAAAACTGCAAAGCTGCAACTCTCAACGAAAGAACATGCACATATAAAATAAGTAAATTCATATTAAACCTTTATCGGTAAAAGTGACTTTAATCTCTCAGCGATGAAATAACATATTCCATACTGTAAAAAGATTTTTTTTTCCCCGGCAATTTTCTGGCGTCATCCTCCACCACGAAGTAATAATACTTCCTCTTTCCTCGCCACACAACAAAAGACGAGAACACAGTAGCAAGTTGATCAACAAATATTTGGGACACGGTATAGGCAGCACAGCCAGCAGCCTAAGAACTTATACCTCTAAAATCTATGCGTATGTTAATTGGAAGCTGTGAGGGACCAGTATTAATAATCCATTCACATTAAACCGTTTATCACAAATAGCTTGACGAAATCCCCGTTTCAGGTTGCGTATAATCTGGGTACCTTTTGCCTAGCTTTGGAGCCCGGCCTGAATATGTCATCATATCAACAATAGTGACCGTTTACCCATGAAAAGGCTTACGGGGATTACCATCATACTAATCTAAAAGGAAGATTACGAGTGCCGGCTAAAGGAGGAATGGGGGAGGGGAGGGGAGAGCTCCGGCCCGGGGCTATGGTAACCGATAAATGAGGGAAGTGCGAGGGAGAAAGAAACTGTGGATGAGTAGCATATAGAGCAGGAAAGGACACAGGCAGATAAAATGATAGGCAGATGAACAGACGGCCACAACGGTTAAACAGGCTGATACAACCAAGCAATGTGATATATATATATATATATATATATATATATATATATATATATATATATATATATATATATATATATATATATATATATATATAATTACAATCAGTATTAACTGGTTGTAATTATCTCCTGCTCATCTCCCCCTCTCTCTCTCTCTCTCTCTTTCTCTCTCTTCTCTCTCTCTATATATATATATATATATATATATATATATATATATGTATATATATATATATAGAGAGAGAGAGAGAGAGAGAGAGAGAGAGAGAGAGAGAGGAGATGTATATATGTATGTATATATCTAAATATAATATAGACAGATTGATAGATAAATAAATAAAGAGAGAGAGAGAGAGAGAGAGAGAGAGAGAGAGAGAGAGAGAGAGAGAGAGAGAGAGAGAGAGAGAGAGAGAGAGGAGGGGACGATGAACAGCAGATAATCACGGCCAGTGAATACTGTTTACAAACTAACAGAGGAGCCAGGAGATATCCAGTTATACAGTAAGAAATATAAAACTACGATCACAGACATAAACAAAAACACATATATATACTTTTTCTTTACCGTGGAAGGCTCTCAAATGAAACAAGCGTCACTATCATTTTCATCCTTTAACCGCTTTTAGAATTCATCTATATTTCGATTTTTACCACTTCTTTATAACTGCAAAATGTCCATCTTTTCAATCGTTATTACTTCATATATACCACGCAAAGAATTCCTCTCAACAGCTCAAACATTTTTTTTCTCGTTCTTTCGCAGTCAACTTCCACATGTCTGTTCCATACGGGAGAGTTGGCTCAACATATCATCACTTATATTCCAATTCGGGTTTCCTTAGACATTCCCCTTTCTCTTCAACATCTTTAGTATCCACCCTACTACCTTCATTTTTTTGCCTACTGTGTTTTACCCTTTATTTTATATTATTATCATACACTTACATATACACACACACACACAGACACACACACACACACACACATATATATATATATATATATATATATATATATATATATATATATATATATATATATATATATATATATATATATATATATATATATATATATATATATATATATATATATATATATATATATATATATATATATAGCCACACTCGGTTAACGGGCCTAACCCACTCCAGAAGGCTGTCATTTAACCGAATTGCCCTTACCGGATCGAATTTTTCCTATAAGGCATGATGCGAATGGGATTAGTGCCTTCCAGACCTCCCAAAACACAAGAAATAAAAGCGTTTTAACTCTAATTTGACAAGAATAGCACGCAGAAGTTATGCAATAAATATTAAAAAGTAAATATTTCCATTTTTTTTTTTTTATTTTGCCTGTAACTGGGATAGGTTGCCAGGCTTTATGGTAACAACGAGTCTTCAATAGCCGAAGTGTTCCGAAAAAACTGCGCACCGCCTTTACTCCTGCGCCAAAAGCAGCGCATATTATGTCAACTTTACGTAAGACTATTCATATATCTCAGACATATCTGACGTACGTAATTTATTTCATTATTTCATAGCTCTTACCTATATACATCATGCTTTCTAACTGAATTACAATTCAAGAAAAAAAAATTTCTTTTACTAAACTTCTAAATTCACTTCCATAAAATGCACGTCCTATACTCGCCATTACCATATCCTTGAACCTATCATACATGCCATTATTTCATACCACATCTGTACCCAATTCATTTGGCATACAACACCACAGGCGCGCCCGTTTGCGATAACAAATTATCAGCTGACTAATAGTTCTGATGGCCACACTCAAGAGCCCTTCTTCTCCAATTAAAGCATTTCCATTCACTTTGTTACAAATAGGTAATGAATGCTACCAAGCCACTGCCATTCTTAACCTTACATACATCAACTTACTTTTCCACATACTCAGCACAAGGGAAAAAAAAAAAAAACATCTTCCGACGAACTATTTTCACTATCATTACCTATTTCCACGTAAACTCACAACCAGGTTACGATAGAACCAACAGAGGTAATGTCGAGGATTTTGAAAACATGGAGTAAATTCGGTAAATTACTGAAAACTCAAAAAAATATTTGCCGTGGAACTGAAGCATGTGTTAGAATTAATGGGTGAGTGTGACTGATTTGTTTTAAAAGTGGGTCTGAGACAAGGTCACGTTATGTCCCCGTGGCTACCCAATACCTTTACGAATAGAATGATGCGGGAATTCGGGATAAAAGAAAGTATATGTATGAAAAAGCGAGGGATAAAAAAACTACGCTGTGAAAATAAAATGTGAAATGGCTGACGATTGCAGATACTACTACACAGCTGAGTGTCGATTGCGAGGGGAAACTACATCAATTTGTAAATGAGTTTGCAAGTGTTTGCAAGAGGAATAGGTTGAGAGTAAATGTGAGGAATCGTATACCCAGGCAAATGGTGCAATGAATCTTAATAAAGACCGTCACAGAATGGAAGCAACTGATTTGTTTAAAATTTAATGATAGGTCTGCAAAAGATTTGATAAATACTTGAATTGTCTATGGAAGCCAAGGTGGGAAATGTAAGGATTGTTGAGCCACCTCTACTTCAGGGAAGTGAAGTGTGGATGGTGAAATGCAAATGAAAGAAAAGAAATATTAGGGGAAGGATAAATAAAAGACCCAAGAAGAACTGAATATATTGTGTGAACAAGTATTGGAATACAAGGGTCTGCATATCAAAGAAGTTCAGGAATGCGGGCAAGAATGGGGGGCAAGTGCAGTAGGTGTAGATGGTTCACATGCCCGAGCAATTAAAATATAAATAAGACATTGTATGTACGCTGTGTTCTTTTTCTCTGGCGCGTACACGTGTGTGTATAATTAAAGTATAAATAAGGCACTGTCAGCTGTGTTCTTTTTTCCCTAGAGCCTACACTTGTGTGTGTATAAATATATATATATATATATATATATATATATATATATATATATATATATATATATATATAACTGGATGGTATCTTCGCTAGATTCCATCCAGTTTAAATGAGGTCCTATTATTATATATATACATATATATATATATATATATATATATATATATATATATATATGTGTGTGTGTGTGTGTGTGTGTGTGTGTATACACACAAATATGTACAAAGTTTGTCCAATTAATTACAACAGCACGTCCGCAACACCTGTCATCTTTCCTAAAGAATGAAATGCATTGTGCATATATATATATATATATATCTATTTTTATTTTTCTATATATACCCTAAACCGCCACCATAACCCTAGGGTCTGGAAGACATTTTAAGGGCATTCCAGCCTATGGCCAGTGTCTGTTACAACCTCAGAAGTAAGGCAATGAAGCGATATTTTAGATGATTTAAAACTGATGGGCAAAATGACATATTATGAACTTTACAAACAATCGAGACAGTACTTGAGCAAATAACTGACCATGTCTTTACAAAACCAACTCTTCTATGGAAGGTAAATGGTTGCATTATAATAAACATAAAGCAATAATTATCGAGAGATGGAGAAAAATTTGAAGTAGGCAACCAAATTTCATAACATTCCCCGATATGCAAAACTTCAGAACATGACTGGTTATAAAACACGCATCTACTCCCTCACAAATTCTTTGACTACTGCAGATCATAATTATAACGGTCAGACAGCATTTATCTTTCTCTTTGAATTAGACTAAATGACCTTCCCTTTATTTGAAGAGGGCTTGTAATTCTTTCACAAACATTTCTCTTAATTATAGAGGGGTACATAACTAAAGGGGGTAATAGGACATCCATTACTGTGGAATTATACATAACTGTGCTGTCGCTTGCCGACGCTTTATTGGACGATTATTTGTGGCCTCTAATTGTCTCGAATAACAAGGTACTCCTAAATGATGCATTCAGTTAAAAAGAAAAGAGAGGGCTGGCAAGACCACATTCTAGTTGAATTAAGGACTGTAGTTGGACGTGCTAGGGAAATACATTCTGAGGAAAGTAATTCCTTTTATAAAAAAAATAAATAAATAAAATAAAAAAAATAAGTGGTTCAAATCTATAAAGAGTATAAAGAGTATTCATAATCAGAACAAAATAAGAACAGTCAAAGAAGATCAGGTGCAGTACCTGACCGCGACAAGCACTTCAGATGAGCAAGAAGCATCTCGCCGCATGCAAGCAATCATGGAAAACTTTCAAATAACACTGCGTCACCCAACGCATTAATGACTTCTAAAGTACTACAGTGACGGGCAGGCACACAGCCGAGCGAGGAAAACACACGTTAGGCACCACTGCCCGTTCTCTGGCGAATATTCATTGGTAGATAATTAGAAAGCGCTTCACGGAAGGTCGCATTTGACGTGTATTGATAGCGGAGGAATCGACTGTAGCCACCCGGACACGCCCATCGTTATCTGAGAGAATGGGGTCGTAGTCCCCCACCCATCCCTCCGTCAGCAGTCCATTCCAGGGCCGCCACCCCCGTGACGAAGCTCCCCCCAAAGTTGCCTTCCTTCCCCCCAGACTTCCCCGTGATACAGGAAGACCAATCCGCTTAGAAAGAATCAACCCACTAGAGCTTGTACTTTTTTGAGCAATGCCCCCTCTTTAATTCTACCTGTCAACAGACAGCGGAAACGAGCGAGTAACATACCCACAATCACTCACTTCAAAATGACTAGGGTTTTTTAACCGCAATTTTAGCGGGCTATTCATTTGCATATGGTTATAACTGTTTGAGTTTGTGTTGCATGACGCTGCTCCTGCAAACTGTTACCAAACTGAAAGTATAAAAGAATCCGAGAGAGGAAATTCGAAAACTCCTGATGTCATGATTAAAAGCACGAACTTCATATACGTATCATCTAAAAATTTTAATATTAATTATGAATATTCGTCACAATTTTTTACTTCATGATACCATTGCCATAAATATGACCTTCTAGAGTAAATAATCGTTCCTAAAAAGAAACCTTCAATGTCCAGAAATTAAGAACAACATAAACATTTCACTAATTTCATTTTGAAACCAAGATAAAGATATCCAATATTCGCTTTCTTGCTTTTCAGTACCGTTAAAACTACAAAAAAAAAAATATTTCGGTTTCATTTCGCTACAATACATTCATAAACAAATGATAACGATCTGAATGGCAATGCATTACGTACGAAAATAAATTCTCCTCTTCCCTGCCGAAACCATAATCTGATCCCAGAATTAATTCAACCTACCTATCAACTTTTAATAAGGTCGTTCTTGATAAAACAAGAAATGGAAAAATTTATGTATAAACAAAGTTAGTAAAATACCTAAATACTATATAATAGTAAACCTTATTTAATACAACTAAAGGTAATCAGTTCTCACGCGCGATGAAAATGTGACTAAATTCCTCTAGCCTTCCTTATTATGCAAATATTTATCGGGTGTGTGCAAGTTTCGCCCCGTAATTCGTGGCCCTATATAACTAGTTCCTTTCACTTTGTTCTCCCGCGTCCCTTTTTACCCCACAAATTAGCCGCCCGAAACTTTTCGATGACAATTTGTTGCGAAATTCTCAGGTGCAGTGTTGATGCTCCCTTTATGAATTATCTGTGTCGATTTGTTCGTCAAAACAAGGCAGTGCTTGTGTGTTGCCTTTAGGCTGACTATTTTTTTATTTGGTTGTTGTGTCCAAGATAAATTTTTAGTTCTTAACAGGTACTTCGACTCAGATATGAATTTTCTTTAAACAGACAAAAGGAGTATTGATCCAGTTCATCTACAACTGATGTGCTAATGCAATAAAAAAAAAACGCCTTTTTAAAAGGTCTTGTGGTCATTGTTATCTTAAGCCCAGCATGGCAGTGAAGGTTACGTTTCTTTTTAGTTTTCTATAAAGGAAAACTATCGAGATGGCTATTTGTCTGTCCGCCCTCAGATCTTAAAAACTACTGAGGCTAGAGGGCTGCAAATTGGTTTGTTAATCATCCACCCTCCAATCATCAAACATACCAAATTGCCGCCCTCTAGCCTCAGTAGTTTTTATTTTATTTAAGATTAAAGTTAGCCATGATCATGCATCTGGCACCACTATAGGACCAACAACACCAGCCACCACCGGGCCTTGGCTGAAATTTCATGGGCAGCAGCTGGGAGTTTCATGGGCCGTGGCTTTGGGTTTAATATAGCATTATACACTGTACAGAAAACTCGACTGCGCCGAAGACACCTAGGCGCATTTTTTACTTGTATTTACTATTTTCTGATTTGCCCACATTGAGAAAAATGGAAGTAATCGTCAAAACATAAAGAGATTTTGAAGGAATTATAAAAAAAAATACAAAAGTACAATCATCATGAGAGAGAGAGAGAGAGAGAGAGAGAGAGAGAGAGAGAGAGAGAGAGAGAGAGAGAGAGAAAGAAACTCGATATCCGATATCTTTTATGTTCTTTGTGGTGAATTCCATTTCTCTTTTCGGGAGAAGAGAATGAGGATGAATTCTAATTCAATACGAAGGGCCAGCGCTCAGGAAACAATGAAAAACGTTAATTTTCAATAGGGTTCTTTTATTAGGGACAAGTTGGAACGTATGTGAATTCTCTCAAAGCAGCAACTACCAGGATTATATTTATACGTATAGTCACACTTTACTGTCAAAATTCAGCAACCTGAACCTGTATCGTTCACAGATCCATCCAGCAGATATACACTCTTATTTAATAACGTACGATAAAAGAGTAAACGTCAAGGAAAACGCAAATTAGAAAGTCCCCGCAGACAGCTGGGGAACAAAGGTCCACACGCCTTGAAACAGCAGATAAGATGAGAGAGAGAGAGAGAGAGAGAGAGAGAGAGAGAGAGAGAGAGAGAGAGAGAGAGAGAGAGAGAGAAAAAAATAGTGTCTCGGAACCGTTGAGGAAACCCAGCATTACGGCAGCATCTTCATATCTCAAAACACTATTTATTCCTGCATCAATATGCAATAACACTTCGGTTCCCCGGAAATGCATATGCGTTCACACTTTACGTGCGGGATATATCACATCTCCGGGCGATAACGAACACTGCAAATGCACTGAATCAAAATATCTGGGACATGGCCGAGTCACAGGGGAAAATTGCCACTGTCATTCGCTCGCTACCGCTACGTTCAGTCAGAAATTGATGAGAAGAATTCTCAACGAATTTTCCCTGAATACTAAAGGATGACATTACGGTCTTGACCACAGACTAATGCGTAGGCATCTGCTGGCAGTTTATCCAAGCCATTTTACAAGTATGCGATGACCATTGACCTTTCATTTTTTCTAGCTTGTTTTTCGATCTAATTAATTATATTTGTTGAAGCATGTTAGCAGGTTTTCAATATAGCTGAGCCATTAACTGAGCTAACTAGAATTGGCTAAAAGTTTAAGAGCGTAATACGACAGATAAAATTACAAAATGTTATCAATATACGCCACCACTAATGGACATCATCACAGCGAGATTTCAACACTCCAATTAGAAAAAGCAGAGAAATATAAATCTAATAGAAAAAACATAAAATATCAACTAATACCATTACACCAGTCACCAGCTCCTAGGACAGGGTGAATCAACGAAGGCTCTTAAGAGTAAAGGTATGTGCAGACCTGAAACATAAGGTGATAAAGTAAAACACATAAGAAAGCTTGTCTGTAAATTCTATATAAGGAATCTAGATGGAATGAAATGGGGGCAGACACTGTGCTACATTAATAACAACTATTGATATAACTATTCCTTTTATTTCATCAGGACATAAATGGCTCCTTGGGAAGGGCATCAGCGAGTGATCATTCATAAATACTTACGAATCCTTAAATGATATTAAGAAACAATGACCTTACAATTACGAATATAAAAAATTCTAACTGCGACTGGATGCACACGATCTTACACAAAGGGATGGGAGATGGTGAGCAACGCTAGTGTTCACCTTAAAACCCCACGAAATATATATATAAAATATAAGAATGCCTATAAAGTGCCTGTACGATTCACAGAGTCTTTGTTTCCACCGAGGGGCGAGGCAGGTCGTTCCACCATTGATATGCAAGAAACGAATGTTATGGGGAAAACCTGAGTGAACGCGGCCAGTCACTCAGATGCCCTGTAGTTCTGTCTTGGGTGACACTGTACCTCTCTGTGGCCCCGTTTATTAGCATTAGATACGGCTACTTTCAACAGCGCAAAGAAACAATGCAATATTAATGATGATAGTAAATGTAGAAATGTAAAGATACAAATCGGTAAGATAGCAAAGGAATAAGAACAAACAAATACAAGGACAAATAGAAGACAAGAATCGAAACCTCATAATCATAGAAACTTTATAGTTATCATGCACATTTTACTTTAATATATATATATATATATATATATATATATATATATATATATATATATATATATATATATATATATATATATATATATATATATATATATATATATATATATAAATATATATATATACATATATATATAATATATATATATATATACATATATATATATACACATATATATACAGAGAGAGAGAGAGAGAGAGAGAGAGAGAGAGAGAGAGAGAGAGAGAGAGAGAGAGAGAGCAGAATTGTAGCAGTTTTGTTTATCCTTCCTGAGGACTGAAAAAGCACCGGGGATATTTGAAGTTTTGCCAGTGGATTTTGGAGGCCACGTGTGTGCAGCAACACTTCAATTACGTATATATATATATATATATATATATATATATATATATATATATATATATATATATATATATATATATATATATATATATATATATATATATATATATATATATATATATATATATATATATAATATATATATATATATATATATATATAATATACACTACATACATACATACATACGTGGACTTGATTTATTTGGAGAATTTAACCGTATGAGAACTTGCTGGTCCGAAACATTATTCCACCTCCAGATCACAGGGTTCCGTCATTCCTCTGCATCTTACAACTCCTTCCATCTTCCCTTTAACGTTCGTTATTACCTCCTTTTTGCCATTTTGCGCCTTGTAAAGATCTCGTCGCTTCACGCCTTTTGCCATCCACGTCTTCTGGCCGACCCACTCGCCCAGGGACTACCACTACTACACCGCCTCTCCTGAGTCTCCTCGCCTTCTCCCCCCAACCCCTCCCCTCCTGTTTCCTAGCCCCCAATAATCAAGTTACCCACTTAGTGACTTGAAGAATTCCCTCAGCATCCTCACCCACTCAAGCCCCGGCATGTTAATCCTTAACACCTACTTGTTCCCTTTGATCTGACTTGGTCGAGCTACTGCCAGAGCGCATCTAGCAGCCTCCGCCTTCTTTTTTTTTTCCCCTCTCCCTCACACTTGCTCTCTCTGAGGCTTGTGGACGCGTGGTAAAAGAGGTCTGCTGATTCCCTCTGTTTCCTCAAAATTACTGAGCTCTTTTGAATCCAAAAAAAGGTTTGTTAATTCTCCTTCAGTTATAAAGTCGAGAAATCCGTAGCTTTCTTTTTTAATCCTAAAGGTCGGAGGATTCCCTCTAAATGTTACCTCAAACTCATTGAGCTTTTTTTTTAATCCAAAAAAAGGTTTGTTAGTTCTCCCTCAGTTATAAAGTCGAGAAATCCGTAGCTTTCTTTTTTAATCCTAAAGGTCGGAGGGCTATCAAACGTAAGGGAGTGATTGGAAATTGGCGTGGAAATTGACATGGGCATCCCAGCCTGTCACAGATCATCATCAAACGAATTCCTCGAATTTGGATCAGGAGTCCGCAAGACGTTCGTAAGACCTTCAGTTAAATCTTATTTTAAATTGAATTAACCACTCGGTCAGAGATATGTGTAATATTTTACGACAGGAAGTCTCAGTGTTAATTTAGAAGTCTTAATTCTGTCATGAAAATAGAGTAAAAAATTTTTAAACTTCCTGTTATCATCGTCATCTATTTTTTCACAGCAATACACAGCAATAAACAATATGACTTCTCGCTTTAAATATATTACTGACTGTTGTGAAGCGAAAGATATATTAGAACAATGAACAAGGTTTCAGTAATTAAAGGGTGAGCTGTGGGATGAACGCTGAGGAGGGGGAAAAGTTTGCACGACAGAAGATGTTCAAGTTAAGAGTAGAATTATAGTATTTCTTTTATTTTTCTAGAAACACGCATGTTGCCTTAATTTCTATAATATATATATGTCCAATAAACGACCATTATGAGGTTATATGACGGTAACGAACAGAAAAATGTTTGTGACAATCATCTCAATTTAAAAAACAACTGATGTTAGTATTGCACCATCAATGCATTTAATTTTCATCATGTTATTCATTGCCTTTAAACTCTCTCTCTCTTTCTCTATAGTTCCTCGTTGGATGAGCCGGTAGAGTTGTCGGCTAGCACTCTGCTAGGCCCGAGTTCGAGTCTCCGGCCAGCCAATGAAGAATTAGAGGAATTTATTTCTGGTGATAGAAATTCATTTCTCGGTATAATGTGGTTCGGATTCCACAATAAGCTGTAGATCCCGTTGCTAGGTAACCAATTGGTTCTTAGCCACGTAAAATAAGTCTAATCCTTCGGGTCAGCCCTAGGAGAGCTGTTAATCAGCTCAGTGGTCTGGTTAAACTAGGGTATACTTAACTTTCTCTCACTCTCTCTCTCTCTCTCTCTCTCTCTCTCTCTCTCTCTCTCTCTATTTCTCTCTCTCTCTCTCTCTCACACTTATTGTCGTCCTCGGCCTGGTTGTTCTATTTTCCTGCGTTGGCTGTTACACTGGGAACTGAACTACCAAAACCTAGTTGATATCCAGGTGCTGATAACAGTATTAAAATGGAGGATATCTGCATATTAATCAATGATTTTTAAAAGGAGAATGACTCTGACTCCTATATGAAAAGCTGGTAAAATCTTGGCGGATGAATGTTATGGAGACAACTCACAGTGTCCTGTCCAGTTTTGTGCCTGTTGAGTGTAGAGATCAAGTCCAATGCTTTTGTGTCAGTCAGAAATCTTCGGGGATTTGACGTATAATTCACGGAGCCGGATTTGAGGGATATTCTTGCAAGTCAGTAATTAACCTTTATATTTATATAAAAAATGGGTATCTGTTTCTTTTCTCAATTTCTCTGAGCCAGAAATTTCAGGTTAAGACACCTACACTGCCCTAAAATGGAAAACTGCAGTATCTGCAAAATTATCGAAACTGAGATATGCTACCTATTGGGCTCTCGTGAAACACTAATACACAAGTTACTGCAGTTTCAGAATGATTCTTCAATGCTTTATTTAGGGGGCCCCATTGCAGTACCTGCAAAATCAGTAGTAAGGCAAGGGAAAACTGCAGTATCTACCATGTCCTCAGTTTTGTATTTTTGCAGATACTGCAATCTTCCATTTTAGGGCAGTACAGATTCCCGAGACATATTTTAGTAGTGGTCACAAAAATCTATCCATCTTCTAATTAATATTTTTAACGCATTAATTTTCTGAAGGCTCTATTGTATATAATTCTGGTGTAGATTATTACTGTTTGTTAGATAGATTAAATTAACTGGTACCTTCGATTAAATTTACTATGGGAAAGAAAAATTACTGTATACTATTCTTTTTGAATTGACTTCAGCAATAATGGATTCAATTTAGTGAGTACAGAAACCCCACCAAAATTCCTGCCAACGCAGTTTTTTTTTTATTCTGGCCACAGCAATAAAGTAATGAAATCGGTATTTACACCCATGGTTTAAAGAATATTATGAGTATGTAGCCCTGAACATATTAATGATGAAATAGGTGTAATAAGGAAAACAAGTTGGGAAATTACAATGTCCTGATATTTTAAATGATGCACAGAACGGCAATAAACTTTTCATGACAATAACAACTGATATGCAATTAACAAAACAAAAAAAATACTTTTACTAAGGTATAGTTTAAACTTCACTGATATTCTTCATTCACGGAATTTAAGAATAATACTGCAATGAAAAAAATACTTATAAAAACATTTCTACTAATAAAGGATGTGTATACCAAATCCCATATAAGTTATGCGACAATTTCAATATTGGTTAAACTAGAAAATGACTGGAATAGGGACTGGAGTAACATAGTGCAATTTTCGCTCGTGTTATTGAAAGCAATCATGCTATCAACTGGACTGGTGCTATGAATCTGGTCTCAAAATGTTCTAAAACGAAATATTATAGAATCTAGTTTTACATAAGAGTTTTTCTAAGAATTTAAACATCAGCCATGAAATAAACTTGATCCTTTCATTTCACAATAAATATGTAAACTGTACGGATTTTCCTGAAATTAGTATGTTTCTAATGACAACTAAATGAGATGCTTAATACGATGTAGGAAGCTCTTTTTTCCTGTTGCTAGTAATTTAATATTGTCTGTATGTTCGTTTGCATACTACATTCCTCAGGAGTCGAGTCAGGATTTCATGCTATTTGTTTCGTTTTGGATGTGGTCCTCTGCATTTGGACATTATATGTCCCTGTGATTTGAAGTACATACAAACAAACACACATACACACCATAGCCTTACAAATATTCTGAAAAGAGCCAAGGAAAGAAGAAAAAACTGTCGAAAACATGATAACCGGACATGGCAAAAGAGAAAAAGAATAAAAATTAATAGAATTCTCTTTAACATATGTAAAATAAATATGGAACACTGAAATGCCACTAAGTTAATGAGTTAGAATAAGCACCCAAATAAAATTGCCACGTGAAACGTCATGTAGAATTAAAGAAATTCCAAAGGAAATAGTATTCTAGCATAAAGTCAAATGGGAAATTACAACACATTACCACAAAGATTTCTGAACGTATGTGAAGCGAATGCCATTCTTTGACATAATCCCATGGCAACATGCAACTACATGATGGATGCACGGATAGAACTACAGAATTACTCATTTCCTCCATGAATACTACCAATGAATGAGGTCTATCTCGTGTGATCCAAGTTAATAAAAGATCCGGTTATAGTTTCATCGTAATTTTTACTACTTCATTCACCTACACTTAAATCATAAAGTCATGTATGCTCAGTAATTACTAAAACTTGCATCCTACCATTGAAAACTTCTTGAATAGATTAACACTAGTTTGATGCGAAATCGTTACGATGTGGGGATATAACACAGCAAGACTAAAAACGGTACGTGAGTGAAACACTAAAGAAAGTGCTTTTGATACGCTGTTGCGTGATGGACCGTATTGCAAATGACAATTTTCGAAGAGGGTTCTACGACGCTAAGACATGATGTCATCATCAATACTCTATACGGGAAAGTATATATGGACTTCGGTCACAACAGACGTCCCTCAGGAGATCGAAAATATTATGCAAAGACGTAATGCGGGAGAGAAAAAGAAAATGAAAAATAATCGAATTTCCTTATACTGTACGTAAAATAAATACGGCAAAATGGACATGGTAATGATTCAATGAATTAGAGAGAAATAACTGAATAAAACACCGCTCATAAAATAATGATGGCGGAACGTCATGCAAAATGAAAGCAAATACGAAAGTTCCCATAATGTATACAGAAGTTATATAATATATATATATATATATATATATATATATATATATATATATATATATATATATACTGTATATATATATGTATATAATGAACTAAATATATGCTCGGGTAGATGTAAAATGTAAATTAGTTTTCCTCTAAAACTTACACACCATCCATGCTAAGTCGACATAACCAGCAGACTACAAAGAGAGGTGAAACAATTCGATAATAACGTTGGAGAACAATTTCCATTTCCTAATAACCCAACAAGTACTTCCATTAATGTACTAAATTCACGCTTTGCATACGAACGCTTAATTTACCGTTATTAGTCCAGATGTGTACTGAGCTCTGAAGAAAATGTCACAACAATTATAGAAGGTAACTAACCTTTCGAGGTTGACGTATTAACTAGGCAAATGTAGAAATAAATTCTGCCACCTTTTATGGAACAGAATATAGAGTTTAGGCCAAAGGCCAAGCGCTGGGACCTATGAGGTCATTCAGCGCTGAAACGGAAACTGACAGTTAAACGGTTTGAAAGGTGTAACAGGAGGAAAACTTCGCAGCTGCATAAGGGGCACTGACGGCACTTAAACGTGCCCCCCCCCCCGGCGGGAATCACCCTCTACGCCAATCCCCCAGCCTGTAAAGAAAAATAAAACCTAAAAAGAGAATTAAAACACGAATGCAAGTCAACACTCCGACGACCTTACAGGTTAAACCACCCAATCGTATCCAAGAAAAATTCCCGACCCACAAAAAGTGGGGGGAAAAAGGACAAAGGCTTCCATTATTTGGTATGCATGACTACGGCCGAACCCGCCAAGCTAAAGGTGCCTCATGAGGTCGCCAAAACACATCCAAAACCGAATAAAAGCTTCAAATTTATTGTCCGGGCCGGACTTGGCATTGGCGGCCTCACCTTTGGTGGTCACTCGCTCAATCAGCTGCGCAGGAAGGTATACGTGGTGAGCATGAGTGCGTGTCTGTGTGTCTCTGTGCAAGGGGGACCCCTGGGTCGCTCTGTCCGTTTGCCGTATTTTGTTCATGACGGTTAAAAGAACAGGAACCAGAAATGGAAGGGACAATTGTTTTGCGTGCATGCACAGAAGGCGCTTGTCTCCACAGATATAAGGGCACGCAGAAAGTGCCTGATTCACATTCAGTATCTTATAGATATGCATACACTATGACGCATGCACAAGGATTAATATGGGTACGAAAGACGTTATTTGTTTATATTTAGTAATCAATATGGCTGTGCATACATTGCAACACACCATAGGGATTTAAAAAGACACGTAATACATTTCGATCAAAATTACGGCTCTAGCAATTATAAACGTATAATAAGTTACTTCAGGAACATCATTAGTATATTATCACCGATATAAGCAATGAACTCACTCCAAAGGTCAGTTTTAGTGGATGTAAATTATTAATTATTAGAATAATTTCAAAAAGGATGTAAATTATTAATTATTAGAATAATTTCAAAAAGACTATCAATTGGACGATTCATCACAGAAAAAAGATATCTTCTTGCCTACACAAGATATTATTGACTGAAGGCTTGCATATCAATTTGTAAACTTAAAAATTAAAGCTAGTAATTTCACTACATCTACATTTCTTCATAAAACTTAAATACAGGAAATTACATGATGAATTACAAAGAAAGAACATAACGACTACTAAACACGATAGTTAGAGCTACTAGATTTCACTACATATAAATCTCTAAAATGGCCAAAAAAAAAAAAAAATTAGTGTAAAATATCCCATACTGTGAATAATGAGATACAAAACCATGACGTAATTATGAGCTGTCGTTAAATGTGTTTTCAGTGTCATAAGATGCAATACTGCTTAAAACAATTTCCAGAAACCCACCACCATAAATTCATCAAAATTCTCAGAGAGACATCCGGAGAAAAAAAGGAACCTTTCCTTTCTCCAATCTCCAATCGTGAATTCAGTCAATCAGTTAACTGCGTTAGACATCCAAACGACAGGAAAAGGGAAAGAAAGAGAGAGAGAGAGAGAGAGAGAGAGAGAGATCCCCCAAAACAAGTGCATTTAAAGTCGAATTGCAACTTCGTTAGCAATCCCAGACCTACATTTAAATCAGCGACTTAATTCAAGCTAATTAGTCGCTTGCTTAACATTCATGGCTATTCTGGTGCGCGACTTCCAAGGTCTAGGGTTCATTGGTCAAATCAAGTGGCTCTCCGAGAAGAAATTCCTAATTCCGAATTATTCCAGGTTAAGGGAACTACGGAGTTTCTTTCGTCCCCGACCTTAATTTACCTTTTTCTCGTGAGGCCAATCACGTATGCTTGAACGTCTGAATGCCCGCGTGAACACACACACTTAATTTACCTTTTTCTCGTGAGGCCAATCACGTATGCTTGAACGTCTGAATGCCCGCGTGAACACACACATTTATAAACCTCACATGCCAACTAGCCTCGAACAAAAGAAAACAAAAAGGAAAGGGGAATAAAGAGAAGCGATGATTTTACTTTTCGAGAAGCTAGCTCACTGAAGAAGACCCTTGCATCAAACTGCCCGCGAAGCACCGCTGCTTCTAGAGAAGACCGTTGCATCAAACTGACCGCAAAACGTCGCTGCTTCTCTCTAGAAGTTTTCTTGACCAGCAAGATATGTAAGACTTCGACAGCTACCAGGTGTTATATATAATAACGGAATTTCCACAACCAAGCAGCTGCCTTGTTTATTTTGAACAAACTTTCAATCTCTGTACAGTGAGAGCGCACGCTGGGATAGTTACAAATACAGGGGAGCTTCAGGTTTAACATTAATAAAGGCAAAGGGCCTAGTATATAATAATAATAACAACGTTCTATGAATTTAACCCACTGATACGTGTTTGAAGAAAATAAAACACGGTAATTAAAACCTTAAGGCTAAGATTACATTCTGAAGACGACCCGAATCTCTTATTACCAATAAATTAATACTTACACCGCCGGCAATTTCTTCAGGATTTTTCAATGGCTCGAAACTTACGTTACCAACCACCTACACGAACAAGTGAACACCTCTGAGCATAATGTAATAACCAGGAAAATATATAAACCAGACTGAAAACCCTCCAGCAAAGATTATATAAAAAAAATCGTTACAAACACACGACGCATTATATCTGAATAAGCTATCCATGCTAAAGATCATGAAATGCTATCTCTCTCTCTCTCTCTCTCTCTCTCTCTCTCTCTCTCTCTCTCTCTCTCTCTCTCTCTCTCAACCATCACCACAATTAAAGCTGCATAAAATTCACTAATAAACTTCAAAATAAAATGACGGCTGGAGCTGACAAAGTGATTATCAATTCATTATCAAATTCCATGGGTGACGACAAAAATAAACCATAAGAAGTCTTCAAGCACAGATCGCAAGCAAGGCACTGTGGGTAAGAAGCACTGCAACTAAATAAAGGAAGCATTACTGTTTGGAAAGTCATTGTAAAGATGGCAACACGCTGAACTGTAAAATAAAAGAACAATGGAAATCGTTGATGGAAATCTTGAAATGGATTTTTCTTGTCTTGTAATAACTAATTTGCATTTAACATCACAGCCATGATGTTAAACATTCCATGATATATATATATATATATATATATATATATATATATATATATATATATATATATATATATATATATATATATATATATATATATATATAATCAATCTATCAATGTCTATCACAGAACTATACGACGACTTTTTGCTCTAATCAAACTAAAATACTTCAAAATTATGGGCTAAGACATTTGGCACAGCTCTAATCAGCTACAGTAACTAAGCATACACAGGATTAAAAAGCGCAGACAAATTTCCTTTCAGTAACCAGCACCAAACACAACAAACTTTAACATCCATTAAAATCATTAAAATTTCACAATCCTCGTTACCTATAACCAAAATAACACTCTCTATCTGATGTTATCAAAATGATATTCACTATGCATTTCGGACGTATGAAAACATCCATTCACATCAATAAAGAAATGAGAAGAGTTACCACCTTTAAATACACTGGACTCATTCCACTGTCCAAAAGGAGCATTGTAAAAACATCAAACATTTCAAAAATATTCCAAAACCGACCAGAAATGTCGGGGGACATCGACGGCGATTATTATCTGATACAAACAGAAGCTGATAATTATCTCCGCCCATTAACATTTGGCAGATATCAGATGGACATTAGGAAAATTACACGGATGCCTGCTAAGGGCAAATGGACCCGAAAACATCGTCGTTAGGACGACAGGTTGATATTTCTCTTGCGATCAAACTTCGCTCAGACTGAGCTTCAGGCCATTGCAAAATAATAGGAGTGAGATTTGTGTGTATGCATGTATGTGCGTACGTATGCATGGATGGTTTTATGTATGTATGTAACTAATAATGTTGTATGGGAGTTTTACTGCGCCGGGACTCATACACGATTTATCGGTTAATACAACTACACTCACACATTATACTATATACGTATATTTATATATAAACTCTTCGGTTAGCCATTTTGTCTTGCAGGGAGCGTAGAGAAAATCACGATGACAGCCGCAAAAACAGTCATTCTTTATCTACTGAAACAAGGACGAACCATTTCTTCAAAAAACTTCACCAGTTACATCGCAGACCTTCGTCGATTGCTTATTAGCAGTGCATTAACACATACTTCAAATTCTACTTATTAAAAGCTTAAAATCTCATCATGTCTCAGGCGGTTCTGTTCATTGTCATCAAATATCAATGCATCTTTTTGCGTCTTAACGTTTCCATTCGCGACCCCCTTGCCTTATCCCACAAACTTGTACATATTTTAATTCGTTTCCAAGAGTTCTATTATCGCACCATTGTCTGAGACCTACTTTCACCCCAAATCATTCCTAATCGCTATCTACTAAGAACCTTCCATATCCTCTACACCTTGCACCTCCGTCAATCCACTCAAAAAGGTTTTGTGGACCCAAGTTCAACACAAAATTCTTTTTCAACTGTTTCGTCAACAAACTTCCTTGTGTAAGCCTACACTGTTTTTTTTATCGTGTTATTCAATTCACTCCGTTATTTTTCTACATTTCTCAAACAAAACAATTGTAAACCCTCTGATGTATATGGTACGAAGTAAAGATATACCCTATAATTAAACTACACGGAGTGGTAAAGGACGGCGTGCGCTCTCTTTGAACAGAATCTCTCCAGATCCATGCTTTGTGACTCTCTCTCTCTCTCTCTCTCTCTCTCTCTCTCTCTCTCTCTCTCTCTCTCTCTCTCTCTCTCTCCTCTACATCCCCCATGTATGTATATATATATATATATATATATATATATATATATATATATATATATATATATATATATATATATATATATATATATATATATATATATATATATATATATATATTATATATATATATATATTTATATATAAATTTATTTATATACATATACATGTGTATACTATATACTTATATACATATGTATAAATACATATGAATACATATGCATACATATACAAACACACACACATATAAATACTGAATGCAACATAAACACAGTAACACCCAAATACTGAGGACTCGCTAAGCTCTCTTCGTTTTTAGCACGGGACCGGAAAGGAACTCTAATTAGCAGCGAGCCGGAGAGCTGACAGATACGAATCCGAAATAGTAAATCATGATAAAAGCTCCCTATAAAACTAAAGCCTAAATTATGATGGACCTTTGCATAGATAACTCACCGTGAAATAAACTGCCGCGATATTTATGGCAACAATTAGTAATGACCGGTTGATTAGCGCCCGTGAGCGGCGTACTTTCATTCGCAATGTGCCGGATTCCTTCGAAATTATCATTGCCGCGTTTTGTTTCCACTTTTCTGTTGCAGCTGGGCTCGGCTCTTGGTATTATTTGCCAAGTTAGATTGTCCCAGTGTATTAAAAGTCTTTAAGGGCATATTTCTTCATACGACTTGACGCGATTCATGATGAAACTAAGAGAGAATACGGACGTACGAACGAACATACATACACACACATACATACATGTATATACATGTATATATATACATGTATATATATATATATATATATATATGTATATATATATATTAATAAAACAATATTCTTTTATCATTTTCAATGCATCAACAGTGTTTAAGAGCAAGTTTCTTTCTACAACTTTAAAAACGCAATCCTTGATGAAACTAAGGGAGAATTCATACACACATACATATGCATACATATATATATATGTATATATAATAAACACTTTACACATGTATATATATATATATATATATATATATAATAAAAACTTTTTTTAACATTACCAAATGTTATCTGCAATGATATAAAATAATTTGCACTGAGCTGTAACTTATATAAACCTTTAAAGTATACTCCGCTGTCAATCATTCGCTCCGTAAACATATGTCTTGATGCAAAATAATAATGAAGGAACTAAAAAAAATTGCAATGATTCAAAAGTTACAGGATTTCTCTGCAATCGCTTTGATATCATAAGGTTTTTCAAATAGACTGTCATAAGAGCTTTAAAGTCAATGGTTACCAGCTTCCCCCTTTGAATTTTATTAAGTGCCATTATTGAAATCTGCCGTAAAATCTTGGTATATTTTTCATAATTCTTCTGGATGAACTATGGTGGGACTGAAGATCACTATAGGGTGAATGTTTTAAAACACGTAACTGGCAAATGAATTGAATTGACTGAATACAGAATTTAGGCCAAAGGCCAAGCACTGGGACCTATAAGATCATTCAGCGCTGAAACGGAAACTGACAGTAAAAGGTCTAAAAGGTGTAACAGAAGGAACACCAAGAAGTTGCACTATGAACCAACTGTTAGGAGAGGGTGGAAAGTAAGAAGGAAGAAAGAGAATATGAAAGGAGTTACAGTAAAAGGAACGAAAGGGGCCGAAGGGACGCTGCAAAGAACCTTAAGTAATGCCTACAGTGTACCGCATGAGGTACACTGACGGCACTGGCCCCCTACGGGGTAACTGGCAAATGAGTAGGGGAGTATTTTTGGCAGCTATATATTAAAAAAAAAAAAAGATTGACTGACGTCACAAGAGATTTATTATTCTAAAGATAAACTGTCCCCATAGTAAAAAATTTTCAAAGGAAGTGGGATTAAAAATTTTCAAAGGAAGGACGTACGGTTTCTTCTCTTTTCAAGTTTCCAGGTACCACAGTGAAGCATTTAAAATAACGATACAAAAATGTATGGGCTGTTTCAAGTACTGCGAAAAAAAAAATCACCACTCAATACATCATTAATCAATGAAGAAATACTACCAGTTATCTTACCTTTATTTTATTGCGAAAAGAAAAATGCTGTACTTACTCTGATAAGCTATGAAAAGTATAGTAGATACTTCAGTTGGAAAAAGTTTTTCTTCACGCTTTCTCTTCAACGGAAGAACCTTGGTTATTTAACTTGTTCTGCAACATAGAGTAAAACATAATTATGCCAATGCTGGAAAGATAATAAGTCTTTATATTCTTAGCTCTGTAAACGAAAACAGAAAACTCCCGAAGAATGACAAGAAATGGTAGATAAACAAAGAAGAATACAACAGACCTACCTAAGTGAAGAGCACTCTAAAAGCAAGATACATTTCCCTAAATTTCTTCTGCTAAAGAACGAACGCAGTTAAATGAACGGGACTGATTTGGAAAAATCAAATGGAGAATTCTTTATTCTCTCTTTGCAAGTCCGAAATCCTCATCGCCTGTCGCCCTTTTCAATTTTCCTCAACCCTCGCAGTTTGTTTTCCACTCCAAAATACGCCAATTGCTCGCACTTTATACCAATGGATTGGGGTATCTTACCCAAAGACTCGAAAGGTCCCCAGTAAAACACCTAAATTCATACCATTTGCTTTTACAAATATATCTTGCTTATTTGAGGACTGTGTCACGCATAAATAATAGTCTCCTGTGGACATTATAATTTCTCTCGACATTTGTTGGAAAAAAATCATGATCACTTGTTAGACTCACTATGTTTTATAACAGTTGTAATTCTTAAGTGAAAATGGTTTTTATTTAATATTCAGACTTAAGACCTTACACACACACGCACACACACACACACAAGTACACACATACATATATATAATATATACACACAAACATATATTTATATATATATGTATATATATACAGGTATGTGTGTATATATATATATATATATATATATATATATATATATATATACACACTTGAATTAAACACACATGGAAGTAGGTGTGTGCAAGTGACGGTGAGAACATAGTTTAGGTTAACAATGAATAAATGTAAATGAATAGTAGGAAAATCCGAAAGGAACAGTGCAAGCATCATTATAAATTAAACAAACTTAAAGCATTCCTTTTTCTTATAAATCCACACAGGATGTGGATACGGCGAACCCAATGCTTTTGTTCATTTCTGATTTATGGTAACCATACACTATAAAACAAACAGCAGTGAATAACTTCCACAATATCTTAGGTTTTTAACCATCTACCTAAATTGATTACTTATGCTCCACCTCTAGTCATAGTAGAATAATTTCAAGTTTCTACGTAGGTTTATCTCTTTTCATAGTTCACAGTTTCACACACATACCTTTTCCAATATGACTTTTCAAAGGTCTGTTTTCCCACCTCCAGACCCTCTTTTACTCTTTTCATTACTGGCCAAGTCCCCTATAGCCCTTCTCATTCAAATGCAGATGATTCTACTTTTCATAAAATTTTTTCTTTTTCAATTCTGCAGTCACTGTAAAGTCATTTTCAATCTCGCTAAAACAGTAAAACACAGCCTTAGTGTGAATAAGGATAGTATATCTGAATGAGGTTGATGAAACTTTGTTTCAGTACTTCCAAAACCAAAACTATTCCAGTTTATTTGTTCCATACTCGATCTGCCTAGATAGAAATTTAAGAGGAACTCCACTGATTTAAAAGCACTTTGCCCTGGAAATAAACTGTGATATATACATATATATCTTGGAAGGTCCACGTTACATTCTTATCCCAGGATAATCTTAAGAAATTGGCATTACTACTTAGTATCTACAAGTACTCTTTGGTAATATGCGAACTATTTCAGTTTATTTGTTCCATACTCGATCTGCCTAGATAGAAATTTAAGAGGAACTCCACTGATTTAAAAGCACTTTGCCATGGAAATAAACTGTGATATATACATATATATCTTGGAAGGTTCACGTTACATTCTTATCCCAGTATAATTCTAAGAAATTGGCATTACTACTTAGCAGCTACAAGTACTCTTTGGTAATATGCGAAATATTTCAGTTTATTTGTTCCATACTCGATCTCCCTAGATAGAAATTTAAGAGGAACTCCACTGATTTAAAAGCACTTTGCCATGGAAATAAACTGTGATATATACATATATATCTTGGAAGGTTCACGTTACATTCTCATCCCAGTATAATTCTAAGAAATTGGCATTACTACTTAGCAGCTACAAGTACTCTTTGGTAATATGCGAAATATACAAAATCGTAAGCACACTAGATAAATTTTCATGTCTCGAAGGGGCCTTCGCGCATTCTTGCTTTTACTCGCTTTGAATTAAAACAAACACTTTAACAGTTCTCTAGACTTTCGTTTCAACTATAATTACTTCACTTGTTGCCTCCCTCTGCTTACTTTACAGAAATTACTTCCAGAAGTAAACATTCTCCACACTCGGAAACATTTCCTGCCATACTTTATGGGGTTACGTCCATTTAAACAATTATCCTTGCTGTGGTTGGATGCTGGACGTAATCCCTTAAAGCACAACAGGAAATGTTTGAGTTTGGAGAATCTCCACTTCTGGAAGTAATATATATAAGTATTTATATCTAATGTATATTATATTATATTATATTATATTATATTATATTATATTATATTATATTATATTATATTATATTATATTATATTATATATATGTATGTATGTATATTACTAACAGGACCTCATTAAAACTGGTTGGTATCTAGCGGAGACATTTAATCAGGAAAAGTTAAAGGCTTTCTAGGACTAACAGTCCTCACTGTCAAGTATCCGTTAGAAATTGTATTAATGCACAGAAACTCAAATGAAATATGTACACCTCATCCCTTATACAAGGGGTGCCACTATACTCCAACTTACGTACATGTTATCCATCACGTCCTGAAAAATAAAGCCGCTTCATTCTAATGCTTAATACTTTTAACCAACCCAACTCTTCTTTCTTAACTGTTGAAATCACAAAAACCTCCGTCATTCTCTTTACATGACGAATACACTTCCAACAATACTAGTCATCATATTTCATATTTAGCAAACAATTCCTAAAAGAACTTCACTTTTCTCCCAATAACATCTGACAGTCTCTTTTCCCACTTCCCGAGAGAAGAGTAAACGTAACATATCTATTTTACAATCCAACTTTTGCGTTCCTTACCAATCTCCTTTTACAATTTTTCGGGTCTCCTGGAAACATCCTTTACTTGGTGCAGAGCCAGAGACAGTCAAATGCACTCAAAACAAGCATATAAGTATGCTAATCAACATTATCCATTAATTTCTGAGAGACCCTCCTCTTGAGAAGCAGAATGCACTGAAGTAGTTAGAAAAGTCCAAGTCTAGAATGGAATTCTAATGAAAAGTCTGAGCAAACACTACTTCGATGAGCTCTGGACAGGAATACCTAGAAAATGTTTGATAGATGGTGGGGAAAAATTACTGGAACAGAGGGGCCTGAACATCCAGGAAGTGAAAGTGTGAAAGGCAGAAGTGGTGTAATGTGTGTAGGGTGGGAGGAGGGGGGGGGGGCTTCCAAGTGATACTGTTGAGACTTCAGGGTACATGTAAGATGTGACTATGTAAAAAATTCTCTCAACAGCGGGTTTATCAACAGCTGAAGTGTGAGTGTGGCACTGGCTATTGTCTAGTTTATCTCTGAAAACGCTCACCCACAGTTTTTGGGGAAATATCTTAATGCAGATATATATATATATGTATGTATATATATATATATATATATATATATATATATATATATATATATATATATATATATATATATATATATATATATATATATATATATATTACTTTTTGCCCATGTTTCTCAGCGAACACCTTCAATCCGAATTTGATACCTAAGTGAAGAATATTTCTATGGAGTCCATTCTCCTTTAATATATAACATACAACTGAACAGTTTTGCAGGAATGCCTACTACTTTGTCCACAGAGAATCGCTTACTAATTTGAGAAACAGCAAGCAGGAGAAACTGAGAAATTATAAATGGGATTGAAACAATTCCAAGACTAATCAGCGGCCTCTGACACCATAAATGCAATGAAAGCTAGGAAAGTGCTCTGGTAACCAAAGAAGCCTGCAGTTTTTCTTCACAGGATTAATCTGTAATACTTAGCATATAAAAATTAAATAACCATTTTCCTTCACAACTTGTTCAGAATTGGAATTTTTTACTTTAGGGTACACTCGACAAATGTCACTGGCTGCTATAAAGTAGGTTAAATAGTATCATCACATCCTACAGTAGTAGTATTAAAGTAGTTTAACCAGACCACTGAGCTGACTTTCAGCTCTTATGGGGCTGACCCGAAGGATTAGGATAAAATACCACATGGGCTCACGTTCTCATACTGTAACACAACAAAGGATTTTCTCATAATAACAGTTCCTTTGTCACAAAACGAATCGATAATCGGGGTGACCAATTCCTTTTGAAAAAACGTTAACTATTCGGAAAACGTGACCCACCAACATTTTTAGGATAAATTACAAATTGTGACATATATCAGCCAAGCAAAAACGAAGAATAATTAAGTTCCGAAAAGTATGGCAAAAATGTCAGGAAAAGAAATGACGTTTGAGCATCCACGAGAGAGAGAGAGAGAGAGAGAGAGAGAGAGAGAGAGAGAGAGAGAGAGAGAGAGAGAGAGAGATTCCCGCGGGAGGAACAGTCTCCTCACCTCATCAGCTTGGCTTGTCTCTTCTGACCACTGGCCCTCCCGCTAAATCATCCACTTTCCAGCACAATTCGGAACTAAAATGTCTCGTAGATTTATCGTTGCAGAACATTTCGGCCTCAGAATTCGTTAAACCATCTCCCTATTTTACCAGAACGACCCTGTCGAGAAATTCCTCGCCGAGACTACTTATTAATGTTAGAAATCGGAAATGTCTGACTCGCTAGGTGGCAGCACTGCCTACATCCTCTTGGGATGAGCCGGTCAAGTGAACAAATCACATTCTCTGGCAGCATCGAATTTCTAGTTGTATACTTTTGTGTGTCCTGAGTATTATTCGATTAATGACGAACGTGGCAGGGAGCACTAACGCAGACAACTTGCAGGATTAGGCGGTACAAAATTAATGAAGACTACAGCGACCCTGTTCTTGTAACCTGGCGAACATACAAACTCTAGATACGGAGATAAGTTTTTTTTATAATTTTTTTTTTTTTGTATTGGTGTGAAACTAAATTATGTCTGCTTTATGAAATCGCCCTCTCTCTCGCTCTCTCTCTCTCTCTCTCTCTCTCTCTCTCTCTCTCTCTCTCTCTTTCTCTCTCTCTTTGTAAGTGCGGGTACAAAACTGAATATATCAGATAGGATTGCGACAATGAGTGACTGCTGTAAAATACTTCATCCTATCATAAAGACTCAACAGCGCAATGGCGCACACTATAACCCCCCCCCCTTACCCCCTCACCCCCCATCCCTCCACCATCTTACACCCCCGCCCACCTCCGGCGGAGAAGAAAAGAATAAAAAAAAAATAAGAAAAAAAAATCAGACTCAAATTCGTTATAAAAGTTTTAGAATTTCCCCTCAGTTTTCTTTCACCATTCATTTTAAGTTTGTTATCCAAACTTCTAAATATCGGTAGAAACGGAGGGGACGCCGAGGATTCGCGAATGATATAAGAGGGGAAGAGAGGGTGTGCGATGGAAGGAAAAGGAATAGAGGGAAAGACACCTCTCTCTCTCTCTCTCTCTCTCTCTCTCTCTCTCTCTCTCTCTATATATATATATATATATATATATATATATATATATATATATATATATATATATATATATATATACATACACTATATATATACATATAATATATATATATGTACATATATATATATATATATATATATATATATATATATATATGGGAGAGTGGCAAATACAGACGAAAGGGGACGGCGAATCATATCAGGAGTCAAGAGACGGAAAAAATGCAATCACGTCGGAAAGAATTTGGGAAAACATAATTACTGACTTTTAATGGCAAAAAATAAATAAAACAATGAAACGCGAGAACTTGCGGGAATTTAAATTTCAAGAGGGGCAAATGTCAATACCTCTCATTTCATCTGTTCGGACTGACGAAAATATAAAGGATTCTTATATAGCAATGAAAATGAGGAGCGAACATTTTTCTGACAACTTCCGGGCAATGTAAGTTTTTAACATTTTGAAACACATTTCTAAGTTCTCAAAGAAAAAATAATATCTCCATACGCAGAACTTAATCTTTCATCGTTATCGCACTGAATGACACAAACTCCGGAAATTCACCCTCATGTTCCTAAAATGGGCATGCGTTCAGTTTGTGTACTGACACTAAGATCAACTGACTAAGAATAATCTGGCCTCGGCTTCACTTGCTGGAGGCTCCTGGATTTGGTTTATACATGGCATAAGGAGCAAATAAACAACATTACGGGTCTTTTTGTCTACCCAAAGCACACCTCCAGCAAGTAAGTGAATAACTGCCTAATTCACTCTATTTGTAAAGCTGAGGCCAGATTATTCTAAGTCAGTTAATCTTAGTATCAGTACACAAACTGAATGAATGCCCATTTCAGGAATACGAGCATATCTTTTATTTAACATAAAAGCTTTCACACATCTAAATATCAGTGTGTCGAACCATAACTCTGCGAGAACTGTTTTCATTGACTGCGCAGGAAATATCATCTATGCTTAAGTTTTGGGGTAACAGTTAACTTCAGATTAGAATCTAGTCTCTCTCAAGCTGCAATTCTCATAAATTCTTTCTAATATCCTGGTTTATATCCTTGTACGTGTACATAATCTCTCTCTCTCTCTCTCTCTCTCTCTCTCTCTCTCTCTCTCTCTCTCTCTCTCTCTCTCTCTCTCTCATTTCTAAAGAGACAAAACAATAAACCCCGGTAAACCGCCTCAACACTGAACCTTTTTCCAAGAAGTTCACAAATTCAGAAGATTGTCATAACCATTTCTTTGTAACGTCGCTACAAAACATCAAAAGTACTAGCAGAAAAGCCAAAAAACGTGTAGGTTGTTTGTTTATGTATATATATATATATATATATATATATATATATATATATATATACACATACACATATATGCGTGGGTGTGTGTTTCTGTGGCACGTCTATATCTGTCAATGATAATGTCACAGGAGACGCAAAGGATCCAGCAATGTAAATAAAACAAGCCATTTTCCATGTCTGAACCCTGTACGAAAGACGAAAATGAAAAGGAGGAAAATGGGACAAGCAGAGGTGGAATACGAGGCCTTGAGGGTGGTAGGGAATTCTATTACCTTAGCCACAGTCTGGATTGTGAAGCTGGTACTGAGTGACATTGAGAAGAAATATAAAACCGAGCAGCTACAGTCTGGATGACGAGAAAGAGGCTGCTCGCTACTTTCAATTAAAAGTGTGTGTGTGTGTGTGTGTGTGTGTCTGCATCAAGTCTTATTTACGAAAGAGCCTTTTACAAGGCTTGAGAAAAAAAAATGAATACTGCAGATAACCTCCTTGAATCTTAAGTAAGGTTGTGATACAAGTTATAGAGGTGTGGTCTGGGGTGAGCTGGAAATCTTTGATATAGGAGGTAACTTGCAGTTGAGCAATAAATTAAAGTATCTGCGATAATATGGACGGTGAAGAGCTACTGGCTTCGTAAGAAAGTGATGTCAGACATCACTGCGTTTTACTTCTTGACCCTTAAATATCTAAGTGAAAGAAGAGGTATCAGAAGTCAAGGAAAGACCAGATTTAGAGGAAATTATGCGTGGAATGCGTAGTGGGTAAATGGTGGCAGATGACACTGATAGTCAATGATAACTCGGACTCGATGAAAACATTAGTACCTTTATCTAATCAACTTGAATGATGCCAGTTTTGCAAGGTACAAATATTACTGGTGTTTATTGCACTAAACATGCAAGGCCCGTGTGTTATTACTTTTTATATCATCAAGTGTATTTCTCCGTAGTATAATTGGATGTGTTTAGTTGTAGCAATAAAAACTCACTGCGAGTTTATGTTGAATTTGCCATCACGATTATTCTGTATAGTGGGCTGAAACTGCGTCAAATGGCACCACAAAAAGATGACTCAGAAAACACTTGGTTCGTACAAGTTTCCTCGGCTTAGTATTTTGTGTAATATATTAGTAGCTGAAGTACTTAAACAATTAAGAGCTAAACTTAATTTTGATTGATTGTGTAGAACAATCATACAAGTCAAGTTAATTGTTTACTTGTTTAGTGCATTATGTTATGATAATTCTGACCTTGAATTCCGTCGTAAATATTTAGCGCAACCTCTCTCTCTCTCTCTCTCTCTCTCTCTCTCTCTCTCTCTCTCTCTCTCTCTCTCTCTCTCTCTCTCTCGGCACTGTGGCCCAATGTTGCAACATTAGTTTATAAAATAGCTAGGTGACAACCAGTCTACCTTTGTCTATCTGCCTGTCTGTATCGTGGACCAATCTTATAAAGATAGTTTACACCAGTCTCTCTCTCTCTCTCTCTCTCTCTCTCTCTCTCTCTCTCAGGCAACCAACCATCCACATCTACAGCGGAAAGAAACAAATGATGAAAAGAGGTTAATGAACAAGCAAATGAGTCCCAAACAACTGCATATATTAAGCGAATTCATGCTCCGTTAAACGATTCATTACACAGATCCATTATACGGATCGCATATTTTGGGAGTCCTCGGAAAGAAAAATGCCCCCGAAGATGAAAATGGGGCATCGACTGCAAGTAATGACCAACTCGAACACATCAGTTTTTCATGATATGCAGGATGCTCCGCGCTAATCTTTCTACCTGGCTATCTGGAGTTTCGAATTTTATGCAGACTTTTATATGAACTTGACATTATTATTATTATTATTATTATTATTATTATTATTATTATTATTATTATTATTATTGGTGAAGAAATCCAAAATGCTGTATGTGTAAATATACATACATATATATATAATATATATATATGTATGTATGTATATATATGTATATATATAATATATAATATATATATATATATATATATATATATATATATATATATATATATACATATACACACACACACAAACGAGAGCTTTCGAGAACTTGCTCGACTGTCCCTCTCAATCTGACTAAAACACTAAAGCAACCATCGAAGTTAAAATTTTGAAAAAATAATACATAAAAGTTTAAAACATATTATTATCATTATTACTATTATCATTATTATTATTATTATTATTATTATTATTATTATTATTATTATTATTATTATTAGTGAAGTTGCAATAAAACTAATTATACAAGTGCAGGACACTGTTTTTCTTGTGCAAAGTTATTAAATATAACCAACATACTGACAGGCTAGATGCTAAAAACCAGAGTTAATAATCCCTATTGTACGTGTAGCGGAAAAGCTTTCAATAAAGCTATTATACTTCTTGAATCGCTTAAGACGAATTCTACATTCCCAAAATACCTAAATACACGAATGAAAATGATTAAGTAAAACAAGACAAGAGCAAATGACAATTTAAGAATGCAAGGATGCGAATTTTAATAATAAGATACTCAGAAATACCATCAATAATGTTAACACTACTGAGCAATGTGATTCTACTCGAAATCTTTACTAGACATCTAAAAGATAACTATTCAACGTTTGACCTCGGAGGGTGAGGGTCAAAGTCTAGGCGAAGATGCTTATATCAGTTCCCCAGGTTCATGTGGAACTGATGAAAATTGCAGGGCCTATTTCCGATAATAAATGTCTCACCGAAAAAGCCATAAACTTACGGGAAAGGAATAGTAGCGTATTTCCAGAGAATCCCTTGAAAAGTAACGTTCTTTTCACGCATATGCAGAAAAACCACGCGAAGAAATACGAATTCCCCTTTACAAAGTTAATTACAAGCAGAACAGCTATCTACAATGAACGAATACCTCCGGATACAAACACGAACTTAGAATACCGAGAACTGATCGACTTGTGGACGTGAAAAGAGAAGAGAAGAGAAAAGAGGAGAGAGAGAGAGAGAGAGAGAGAGAGAGAGAGAGAGAGAGAGAGAGAGAGAGAGACTCACTCTGGCTTCTGCTGACCCTCCTCGTCAGTCCGACTTGTCATGTAAAGCGACCCGAACAAACCATTTTAAGCCTCGTGAAGAACTGAATCATCAATGCAGTTACCTCGCGGCGGTTTGCCACGCTGTTGTTCGTTTTAGACGGGCGCAATCAACTTTCCAGCTGACGCCTGACACACACAGTACGATGGCAATACCGAAAAGCCGAACGTAATGTCCGGCGGGGGAAAAAATGCTAACGACAATGAAACAAATGACGTCACTGGCAGATTGGAGGTTTAGAACTGACTTTGGATTGACGTGGTGTATTTAACGTAACCCAGTGCCATAGGTTTGGGATCAGATTCACACTCTCAAAAGGACTTCTTTCGAAGTCTCATAAATAATTATATAAAAACAAAAAATCCATTAAAAGCAAGAAACATGTTTCACGGGGTATAGTATATACAGTACATTATTAAGATGAATGTTTTCTAACAAATTAAGCATTTCAAAGGTTCAGTAATAAAAGAATGAGAAATAACGACATGCGGAATATCATCAAGTACTTCAACTGAGCTCGTAACCGCAATACAAGGTTTTATATATATATATATATATATATATATATATATATATATATATATATATATATATATATATATATATGTATATATATATATATATATATATATATATATATATATATATATATATATATATATCATAGGACAAAAAAGGCACTTCAGATCTTAAGACATTATCAAAGGTAGTATTAATATGAGTTAAATATCCATGTAATAATAAAAATTTAATTCACTATTATTTCACAAAGTGTGCATACTAATTTGGAGCAAGCCACAACGACAGTAAATAACGCAGAATGGGAACCTGCTGAGGAAAAATAGAATGCCAATGACAACAGGATTAGAATACCATGAAAACTATCCGATTAAATCAAAGTCTATACACACATAAACAAAAATAAAAGTAATAAGCAAATACATCATATATATTGTAAGTAAACCGCAGTTACGAAAGTGAGTAGCGAGGGCAAAGAATTAGATTTGGGAGGACTAGAATCAAATTTTGCCACAGCAGAAGTGCGGGAGGAAAGACAGAAAACATGTGAAAGAGAAAAGTACAACAAAGATGAGGGTACAAAAATATTATCGCTGAAAATAATGGACACTGGAAACATGGAAGCAAAGTTTCCAAAAAACTTCTAAACGAAGACAGCGAGAAGGAACTGGAGGACGTTCATACGGCGAAGGAAAGTAACATCAGAATAGGTTAGAAGGACACTTAGGGAAAGGCACAAGCCATTTGCAAAACGAACATGGAGACTCGACCAGACTTCTGTATACGAAACCTGACGAAAGAGGACACAGGAACAGAACGTGGAAAAGGTGATGACAGTTACAATATGCAAAGGAAAAAGGAATCCCCCTTCCCCCTCCCCTCCCCCTTCTGCATATGAAACTTGATAAAAGAGGACACAGGAGCAGAACGTGAAAAAGGTGATGACAGTTACAATATGCAAAGGTTTAAGTATTCCACTGCCAGAGAGGAAAAGTGACGGAAACAAATGTTAATAGCTAAAGAGGCATAATATCATTTATTACAACAAGAAGGTGTATACAGTAAGTTTTTTATCACGATGATACAAGGACTGATAGGGACACAACAGTGTTGGCTCCAACAAGGAAGTAGTTTTGCAGACTGTTTATGAAACATTCATGTGATTTTTTACAGACTGTTTATGATACATTCATGTGATTTTTTGCAGACTGTTTATGAAGCATTCACGTGATAAGTCTGAAAGTAAAAGGAAGGAGCTGTACGTGGTTTACGTGGACCTCCAAAAATCCAATAACAAGTGACAGAGAGTCAATGTGAAGGATTTCAAAGATTTATGCTATTGAAGACAAAATTAAGAGAAATAAAATTTACTGTGCCAAGTAAAAGTATTCATGAGAATGTGTAGACAGAGGAGAGATATAGACAAGCTGCTTATTTATCTGCCTGCCTCTATGAAATGACGCGAGAACTCTGAGTGAGGGCTGATGCAGGTGTGTAGTTGTGGGATAAGAAAATAAACTGGGAGTGGGTATGACTGACACAGTACCGACTGGGGTAGTGAAAGGAAAACAACAACAAACATTTACAAGTTAGAAGTGTTTGCTACTAAAAGAAAAAGTTCGGAAGAGAAGGAATGCAGGAGGTTTGGGGATGGAAGGGCCTTAACGACCTGTATTACGAACGATAAGCTAAAGAAAAGGTACACTGGCAAGCTGCTGATTAGCCTCTGCATATAAGAATATGAACAAAATAATACTGTATTATGAAAGATCTCTGAACAGGCGTTCATATTTGACTCAAGAATTAAAGAATGAATGTGACAATGATTATCTTGTTTTATTCCAAGGAGTCACTCCAAATCAACAGATACATAATCTAAAAACAAATTTATATATACACACAACCATATATATATATATATATATATATATTTATATATATATATATATATATATATATATATATATATATATATATATGTATATATATATATATATACATATAATTTTCTAACCGTATTTACGTTGGACTTACGTTGCCAAATGGTTGCCCTCTCTCTCTCTCTCTCTCTCTCTCTCTCTCTCTCTCTCTCTCTCTCTCTCTCTCTCTCTCTCGCAAACATAACAAAGACCTCTGAGGAACAAGGTTATTGATTGAACAAGAAAATAACCCCTTTGTAACGCGCAGTTTTAGAACCAATTTATTATACAAAATAACACCTGTAATTGCTTACGAAACAAATAATGTTAAATCAATCGACTTAGTGAAGACAACAGTGGATAAAACTTCGCTAGCACTTAACTACCCCAACAACATTGTCTAGAATTCAGAGAGAGAGAGAGAGAGAGAGAGAGAGAGAGAGAGAGAGAGAGAGAGAGAGAGAGATGGCAGGCCCTTTAAAGACGATATGATTACTTTATATTATTATTATTATTATTATTATTATTATTATTATTATTATTATTATTATTATTATTCAGAAGATGAACCCTATTCATATGGAACACGTCCAAAGGGGCCATTTACTTTAAATTTAAGCTTCCAAAGAATATGGTGTTCATTTGAAAGAATTAACACAAGATAGCAGGAAATACAGTTATTAGAAAGGAAAAAATAATTTAACAAATAAATAAATAAGTAGACAAAAATGTGAGTGAAACACAAGGAGTATTGTTTTAGGGTAGTAATGCACTGAATCTTTGCTTGAACTTTTGAAGTTCCAATTGCATAACATCCTCAGGGAGACTGTTCCACTGTTCAACCATGTAAGGAATAAAGGAACCTCTGGAACTGACTGCGAAGTTCGACAGTGAATGACACAAAGCATTTAATACTTTCAGCAGCAGTAACGACCTTTTCGACAATCCAACAAATAAAACTTAACGACAGCAACCACATATGTGTCAGCATTAGGAATAAATTATTAAGACGCGGTCAGGGTTCTCAAACCACAATGAAATGACAAGATCATCGTGAAGATGCTTAAACTTGAATGTTAACTTTTCTTTTTAAAATCTAAATTTAAACAATTCATATTAACGAGTCATGAAAATATGGTGCTAATATTCCTCCCAAATGAAAATAAATATAACTGAAGACTGAATAAGCGAAAATCAATAAAAATTATTAAGCTTCTTAATCTAAAAGTGAAACAAATACGCTACACACAAAGATAAAACTACCAAGTTCCTTCGAGAATTACTCGAGACAAAACCCTCTGTTGTTTCCGACTTGGAACCATAACTTTTCCGGAGTAAGATGTTGCCCTGTTATATAGGACTTCCCACCAAGTCCCTTCTGTGACTTCCCTTCATCTAACTTTCTGTAGTTGTGTTTTTACAGCCATACCGTTCGTCTCCCAATATTTAAAGTTATGAGCTGTTCCTTACTGCGAGAGAATGCCGGGTCGTTTTGCATGACAACTTATTTCTTCTTTGTTTTAGCCATAAAGTTCTACCGTTGTGCGAGTAGGGATTTCCTGTTTCTTGCCGAAGAAACGTCCGGTTCAATTGCCCAATTCAAACCTGTGACTCTTGGCAAAAGGTTCCTCTTTTGCAACTTGGTGACTATTTGTGTATACACACAAATACACACACACATATATATATATATATATATAAGTATATATGAATATATGTACACACACGCATATACTTATATAAACACACAAACATACACACATATAATATATATGTGTGTGTGCGCGAGCACCTGTGTGTGTGTAAAACAACTCGGCCATTTCTCCTATCACAGTTCGACTTCACGAAAACCAACGAGACAACCACTGCCACTTTCATAATCTACCAGCTGAAACGAGGACAAACATCTAAATCAACATATTTTGCATCCTATATCTGGCTCATTAGCAGTGCACCAAACTCCTTAAGCATATTGCACCATTTACCTATATTTTGTGTGCAATGTCTTGTTTCCTGGATCTTAAGGCCTCTACCACACCATTTATCTAACAATTTCTATATTTCCTCCTCCCACCTGACATTTTAGAATGAAACACTAAACTTCCCAATCTACCGTCCCCCAGTTTCTCCACTTGACCAAGCCACCTAAACAAATCTGATCCATCTTGTCAACCAGCTCACCCTTTCTGTTCATTCGACCTCCTAACTGTTCATATTTTAGATGGACAGTTCACCTTAACACACTTTATTTTCATTCTTATTCAGCATCACACTTCCCTTGTATAATGGACAAGTAGCTCTCCTTCATGGAAGTGGGGTGTAGATAGCTATTTATGTACGTATATATATGTGTATACGCAAATTCATAAGGACCTTGCATCACTCACCTAATCTTTATGCGCATCATTACCTTTCAACAATAATTGAAATCATCCTAATGTTATCTTTGTCCATTTCCTCATTAGTTACTGAATTTTTTCTTTTTAGTCAACATTCCAACTTCGCTTCTTTATAGTTACTGTTTCAAGTACAACAGTTACTGTTCCATTTGTTTTTTCAGTTAGCATTCCAGTTTCGCTTCCTTACAGTTACTGTTCCAAGTACAGACTCTTCTATTTCACTTCCTCGTGTTATATAGGTAGCCACGATTCAAATACTATCTCACAGATGGGACATTTTCATGCGCAAGAATTTTCCACCTCAATGGATAATCCATAACCTTCCTTTCACGAAACCCTTTGACAAGTTACGAGGTTCGTTTGCAATGTTAATCTCATCCTCACTTCGAATTACTCCAATTTATTACATGCCACTATTATAAACTATAACTTAAACACAAGGCCACCCAATCCAACGCTTTCGCCCCGAGTAAGATCATTGCAGCTGCTGTTTACACATCTTTTCTAAATGTTTTGTTCATTACTTTTTATGAACGCTTTTTGTATATTTAGGAGAGAGAAGCCACGACTTCCGTTGAGAATTCCATCATTAACAAATATCTTGACTATTGTTTGTAGACCTTTATCATTCACCAGCTTTCAAATTTCAATCCATTCCTTAATTATTTTCGAAATGCTCTTAAGTCTACAGTTTATACGAAAAGAAATTCGTAAGTGAATGAATGAATACAATTCGTAAGTGAATGAATGAATACAGGATTAAAGACAAGGACTAAGCGCTGGGACCTATGAGGTCATTCAGCGCTGAAACGGAAATTGACGGTGAAAAGGTTTTATAGGTGCAACAGGAGGAAAACTTCGCAGTTGCACTATGAAACAATTGCTAGGAGAGGGTGGAAAGTCTGATGGAAGAAAGAGAATATGAACGGAAGTACAGTAAAAGGAATGAAAGAGGTTGCAGCTAGGGGCCGAAGGGACGCTGCAAAGAACCTCAAGTAATGCCTAGAGTACACCGCATGAGGTGCACTGACGGCACTATCCACCCCCCCCCCTTGGAAATTCGTTAGTGAACGTACAACTTTCCAGTTATTGATTTATATGGTTAGGATTCATCATCTAACAGATAAATAACAACCATCTCGTATTCAGCAAGTTCCAAATTTGCACTTCAAAATATTTCTTCTATAACCCAACAAAGTACATAAACAACTTGTTTTCATATCAGTAGTGTCAAATTCCTTTGAGTACCGTGCCAATAGAGTATTTTTCCACCAATAATAATTCTATTCTGAATATAGCCTTAGAATTTTGCATGCAATTCCAACAAAATTCCGTGTTTTTTTTCCATACACCCAATACACAACATTTTTCTAATCTTCACAATGAAAAGTATATTTAAAACAGTGAATTTTTTCACTGGTATCTATACGAAAGGACATAATAGGATATGGAGCTGCTTCTTGATTTTTCCATATAAAAGATACAAGAATGAAAAGGTTCAGCCAGCCACAAACCGCAAAAAATATTCGTACAGCAAAAAAGATTTAAGATATTACTCTACATTAAAAGATTCACACGGTCAATTTATCATATATACATATACTGTACACACACACACACACACACACACACACACACACACACACACACATATATATATATATATATATATATATATATATATATATATATATATATATATATATATATATATATATATATATATATATATATATATATATATATATATGTATGTATATGCATACATAAACACACATACAAATATATATATATATATATATATATATATATATATATATATATATATATATATATATATATATACATATACACACACTATGGCAAAATGTGAATTTTATTAATTCCATGATGCTAAAATAGTACAAATTTCTGCTCTTATTAATTCCGTTAATACTAATAAACAATGTACCGTGACGTTATATTACAATATACGAAAATCAATACAGTTTCCTAATTCGCAACTCCATCTCATATTGATATGTAAGAGGGTTAATGATTGATGATGATGATTATAAAAGCTCAAACCTCTCGTTTCTTCTTTATTTCTTTCATCCACTGCACCTTTGATCTGAGTGCATAAATTTTACCCGATATCATCATTTTATTTTCCTTATATCATTACTGACATTTTGTTATTTTATTATTCCTCTTCGTTAGACTCTCTCTCTCTCTCTCTATCTCTTTCTATATATATATATATATATATATATATATATATATATATATATATATATATATATATATAATCATGTATGTTATATTTACATATATAAGTTTATATTTATATATAATACACACACACACACACACACATATATATATATATATATATATATATATATATATATATATATATATATATATATATATATATATATATATATATATATATATATGTTTACTTATTAAATAAAAAAATATATCCCATTGTTTTTAAACATTTGGAGACGAAAACCGAACATACACCTGTTAATGGACAAAAACAACAAAATTCAAGTTTTATTTTCTAAAATGTACTGAAGTATATGGATAACCGGTTATGTCTCTTTATAACCAGTTTCTTTATAACCTTCCAGTAAAATCCATATCAAAGGAATCAGTCAATATATTCTGAGCCTCGACTGGTTAACTACCGATACCTTTCCATAAATCTTACCAATAAAATTTCGTGCACATAGAGAGATATATGTTATAACTTAGGTATTTGTCGATACAGAATTATGGCTGACTGTAGGTGGATTCTGTAATTTAAGCTTATAGAATCTACATTAACAGCACAGCGTTTTTCTGGGTATTTCTTAAATTACATTCTTCAGCAATAACACCTTCAAGAAAGTGCAATATTTGAACAATAATGCAGTTTCTCAAGTTAAGTTTTACTGTCAATGGTTGAATGAAGCCAGTTTAAGACTGCTTAAGATATAAAAAATATATAGAAAACTTAAGGCTCGAAAATTCAAGGTATTCTTTAGCCATTCAATGAAAGTTAAACTAAGAAATGAAAACATTCAAGATAAATCTGTTCGCTTCCACATTCGCCCCTTCCCTGAAACGACGCAGATAATAGTAGAAGGAGACGATGGCGGATCCCGCGGCCCAGAAACGCCTGCCGGAACCTTTTAAATTATATGAACTCATTAGTTTGTTGATACAGATGTCCAAGAATACCGCGGCTTCGGGGCCCCACCCTGATAGAGAGAGTCTTCCGTCCTTGGGAAGGTGTTGATAGTGAGCTGCATGGAGTTGATAGTAAAAAGAATTTTGCCCTCCCTATCTCGAGTGTGATGAATGCGAAGGGCCAAAGATCTATGGTGGCAGGGTTAGGCGGGCTAAAAGAATGGGCAAGATGATAGGGAAATATAAAACGGTAGGCGGAGGTAAGAAATGGGATGAGGGACGGGAAGGGAAGAAGAGAAGAAGAAGAAGAAGAAGAAGAAGAAGAGAGAGAGAGAGAGAGAGAGAGAGAGAGAGAGAGAGAGAGAGAGAGAGAGAGACAGGTGGAGGGTTGGAATTAAGTTAAATACAGACTTAGGTGCGTTTTATGGAAAATCGCACGTGTCCAAAGAAAAAAAACTTTTAACACTCAAGAGAAACCCCCCCCCCCAGCCCCGTTTGTTGGTACAGAAGCAAATTTAGTCATCTGAACTATGAGTTCTTTCAAGGAAAAGCTTGAAATATCCTAAATACCACGTGGGTAAATCTGCCTGAGGCCGGCAGTGTGTGGACCATTTAACATGGGTGACTGACCAAAGCACAGCTCACATTTCTTTTCTGAGATACTTCACGTGTGACTTGTAGAATATGTTGAGTTTTTGCAACCTACCATTACCACAAATAACAATGGTGAATGCAACAGATCCCTAAGCTTTATATCTGAAATAACAACTCCGAATAAATAAAGACAGTTTTAAATATTCAGGCTACATATCGTCTAACGAAAGTTCAATTGCCGGATTGTGAAACAGGAATATACAAATAACAAAGGAAACAGGACCTCACTCAGTTACTGTGAAACTCAAGAGAGGAAGACCCTTATGTATTTGGGTCAAGAGACCTACCCCACAGAAGACAGTGTGTTTAGGGACACCATCTACAATTACTGCAAAGAAGGGCACTTATAGAAGGTACAGTATTAAAAAAATGGAAGGATGTCAATAGATAGAATTATTTTCTAGAAACCACGAAAGGCTTTCAACAGCATTAGGATGGCAGGAAGGATTCTATTCACTTCCACCATTACTTTGTCTATTATGTTTAGTTTTATGTTTTGCTTTCCTGGATTAGCATATTCTCATAAAGTACCCAGTGTCAACATAAGGGCCTTCCCTACGGAACCTACCTGGCATCACCACTTTGAACAGCTTTGTCCTTACCAGAATTAACAAAATTGCTGACCCTAAAAAAGCACAAGAAATAGCAGGATTATGCAGTGAAGTAATGTGCAACTTGCACCTCACTGTCAGCAAATGAAGCAAGTAAAAAATGGGCCAAAATTTCTTCGGCGCAATTGAGTTTTCTGTATAGTGTATAATTCTGTAAGAAACTCTCAGCCACGGCCCATGAAACTCTCAGCCGCAGCCCATGAAACCCAGCCACTGTTCGTTGGTGGCCTGTGTTATTCGTACCTAAAGCGGTGCCTGAAGTACGAGCATGGCTAAATTTAACCTTAAATAAAATACAAACTACTGCGGCTAGAGGGCTGCAATTTGGTATGTTTGATGATTGGAGGGTGGATGATCAACATATCAATTTTCAGCCCTCTAGCCTCAGTAGTTTTTAAGATCTGAGGGCGGACAGAAAAATGCGAACGGACAGACGAAGCTGTCACAATAGTTTTCTTTTAGGGACACCTAAAAGCAAAACCGTTACCAGATAAACTGAGATCTAAAAGACTTCGCCGATGGAAACATATGCCCCGATGAAACTAAGCTACTACTTTCACGAAATGAAGCAAATGGAAGATTCTACATCATGTGACCACATTCAGCCGTTAACAAGAAGACAACATACTCCCTTTGTATTTCATAGAATTAGACAGCTTTAAAAGCAGCAAGCTTCTGCCATTTCAGATGCTTCGAGACATTTCCAGTGTCCTGACAGACACGCATCAAGCTATCGTCGTCAGCCGTCGACTAAGGTTCAGTGTGATAATATCTGTGACGTTATTATTAATTACATTTCACACCCCTGACTTTATGTGAAAACAACATCATCTATTCCACAACTGAGTTATTGTTTCATTGCCAAACATAAGACTTAATATTGGATCAGCTGTGTAACACTTTCCGAAGATAATAAGGCAAAATCTATCCGATTTATATTGCTCAATACAAATAAAATATAATTTTTTTTCTGAAACCACGATAAAAAATGGTTTATCGTCTCATTTCCTTACTCTGTTGAGTTACCACACAACTGATAATAATATGGCGAAATTCAAATTTCATATTTTCAAAAGAAAATAATAAATAAAAAATAAATTCAATAAATGACAACAGAGGTATAAAGTCCAATTTATATTCAAGACACTGACAGCACGAATAAGGCTGATCACTATCCAGATATCTTTCCTTTGGCTATACATAATTCATTTTCTTTCGTCCAAGACTTTGAAGGATATTGACGTACATTTAAAATAGCGAGAGAAACCAAGTTTTGCTAAGGTGATTTTCAAAATTATTTAGTTGCTTGGTAGAACATTTAAAAAAAAATTTAAATATCAATTGAAAGAGACAGCAAAGAACTAGAACCAATTCGTGATGAAATCCTCATTTTTTGCATGAATATTATACAGCATGTATGGGCAACCCTGGCCCGCGGGACTCCTGTTAGTGAATCAATCGTATTTTACTTTGCATTAACGTAAAGTATTATTTTGTAGCTATATTACAACTATTATTCCAGTTAAGAGTTGGTCCTCATTCCCTTTTATAGCATGAAATATTTATGCATTTGGTATATCACGAGATCAGAACTGAAACCATCTTTGACGATTTTTTATTTTTGTGCATCTGTGCAAATTATAATCATGAACAATTCTGCCATACAGCCATGCAACTCCAACCTACGATAAGAATCGAGAGCATCTGTGATCTTTTACGGTTTTCGGAAACTTCGGTATTTATAATGTTTTTGTTATGTATGAGTTGGAAATATTTACTAAGGTAGGAAACCGAGTGATAGGAGTAGCGTTATAGGCAGTGTTTGTTCTTACTTTATTTTCGTGTTATCGTAACAAGTTACAACAGTCAAGATACTGTCATGAAATTTTCACTTATCCCTTGAGTTTTTATTAAAAAAAATGTAGATATAAAAACTTTTTTATAAACAAAATCCTATTAAATTTTTTTTACATTTTTCTCAAAACATCCAAAAACGTTTTAGAAAACATTTACATACATAGTAATTCTATAGCTACAATGTGGCATACTACTTGAAACATACAAGTATTACTAAATATATCATGATGCCGAGGTCATTTGGAAACATTACAGTTTGGCCCTAGCTGCCAAAACATTGCCTATGCCTGTTATACAGGATCGATGGCAAAACAGGAAGGCCAGAAGAACTATTCTTCTTTAAAATAATGGGCTGGATAGAGGATGGAGGATGTGGCCCGTAAATGGCAGATTAGCCTCTTTTACTAAAGCCAATTGTAAGCGCATTCGTCAAGTACTTAAGGACTGCTACCACGGCTGTGGTACAACCAGGAAAGTACCTAAAGAATTCTTAATGAGGCTTGGTTATGTTTGGGTACAATGAAGTGCTTAAGTACATGGTGCCATTACATCACAAGGAAGCATATATTATATTTCTTTTCAACTAATGAGTGTCTGAGTTACAAGACAGTTTTTGAAAGCGCACGATTCGGTAATTTGCAAAAATTTAACTGCCATCATCTGCCGGATGCGAATGACAAATACGGCAAAATCACATCAGAAACTAACTGAAAAACCATATTTGACAATCGCACTCAATTGTTAAAAGCAAGACCTTGAAAGTATTCGGATCTTTTGGAATTGGTCAAGTGAGAGGAATGGTGGACGAAAGGTTGATGACAAGTAAATAATTAATCATAAAAATGCACATTCATTCATTCTTACTGATAGAAACAGTTCTTAATACCAGTATTCATGAATAAAATAATAAAATAATTGACCACGCAGCATGACTCTCAATCGCCTATTAACATATGTATGTATATGTATATATATATATATATATATATATATATATATATATATATATATATATATATATGTATGTATGTATATATTTGCATATGTACATATACAGTATACTGTATATACATTCTTACTGATAGAATCAGTTCTTAAATCCAGTATTTAGGAATAAAATAATAAAATAATTGACATAGCAGAATGACTCTCAATCGCCCATTAACATATGTATGTATATGTATGTGTATATATATAAAGTATATACACTAAAAAATTAGAAAAATATTTTAAAAAATGAAGACTACACACTTTCACAAGGAAAGGGAGCTGTTAAATATGAGTCGAAGTGTAAAACTTCCGTGTTGCAGCGAGTGAAAAAAAAATACATATTTTTTTGCAACAATAACTAAAAGAAGTCTCCAGGAAGGGAAAATTTCCTAAGTCACTCATTAGAGAGAGTGGTAGAGGATTCTATCTCCAACCCTACGCATTTCAGATAACGGAGGGAGACTCGCCTAGATGGCAGCGGAGCGCTCGCTACTTATTCTATCTTTTCATTTATTTTTTTTCCTCTTTTTATCGTTCTTAGTTTTTATGGTATATTTTTCGGGGATAAGGTCACAGGACATTCATTGCTACTCCAGGCAAAAACTAATATATATATATATATATATATATATATATATATATATATATATATATATATATATATATATATATATATATATATATATATATATGTATATATATGTATATATATATATATATATGTATATACATTTCTTAGGCTTCGTTATGTTTGTGTACTATAAAGTGCCCAAGTAGATGACGCCATTACTTCACGATGAAGCATATATTATATTTCTTTTTAACTACTATTGAGTGCCTGAGTTACAAGTCAGTTTTTGAAAGTGCACGATTCGGTTATTTACAAATATTCTACGTTTTATTTTGTAATAAAAGTAATAATATTCTGAAAGTATGATCATCACTACTACTATAAAACGAAAGCCTGGATTTTCTCTTGAAATTGGAATATAAAGACATATGACCTTTCTATGAACACACGCAGAATATGCATGCATACACAAATGCATTATATATATATATATATATATATATATATATATATATATATACATACATACATACATTCATACAAATATACATATATATATATATATATATATATATATATATATATATATATATATATATATATATATATATATGTATATATATATATATACTATATATATATATATATATATATATATATATATATATATATATATATATATATATATATATATATATATTCACAGGTACATAAACACAAAAAAAAACAACTAATCTTTTACTCATGGCTGTCTTATTACGATGAAAACACAACACACGAGTACTTTGTAACCCATCTCCTAAATTTTATATTCCAAATTGGGAGATGAAATTGAATACTGCCATGTGACATCGAGCGACAGGGCAAATATCGGTTTATGAAATATGATTATGAATAGACCAATGGTAAGATAACCCGGAGGAAAAATGTGAGAAATTGTATAAAGGTTAGTGAAGGTAATGCTTGTCGGGCAAAGAGGGAACAACAAACATTACTTTGGAAGGTCGCCCTGAGGGTCCCTGTGTGAAAGGGGGAATAAGGGTAAATGCAGTAAAAGAGTAAAGGACGTAGAGAGAGAGAGAGAGAGAGAGAGAGAGAGAGAGAGAGAGAGGTTCTGAGCAATATTATTAAAACATCGACGATTTCAGAGTTTAGAGTGAAATTATCTCGAGAAATGTTGCTGGTAGTATAATGCAGTATATTTGTTCCTTGTCAATTTAATGTAAGCCTGATTTCTATCGCTGAAGTATATTTTTACCAGTTGTTATGAAAATCTACAAGATCTATCGTTGAAGGATACTTTTACCAGTTGTTACAAAAATCTACAAGATCTATCGTTGAAGGATACTTTTACCAGTTGTTACAAAAATCTACAAGATCTTTCGTTGAAGGATACTTTTACCAGTTGTTACAAAAATCTACAAGATCTATCGTTGAAGGATACTTTTACCAGTTGTTACAAAAATCTACAAGATCTTTCGTTGAAGGATACTTTTACCAGTTGTTATAAAAATCTACAAGATCTATCGTTGAAGTATATTTTTACCAGTTGTTATAAAAATATATAACATTCCATCAATTAAGACCCAGGATACACTACCACCAAAAGACTTTTCTTCTCTGACTTTTGCTGGTTTCTTAAGTAACTTGCTTGAATCCTGTAAACCCTCCAAAGGTCTGTTAAAAATCCATTTAAAATCTGACACAAATTCATTAATTAATTATATATTAAAATTCTTACGACTGAGCAGGCACTGGCCTCTGGCAATTGATCTAGCTACAATTTATGATAATGCTATATACCAGCTAGATATCGAACCTCGCCGTTGGTCGGTTTTAACAGATCAACATAAGCCTTTCTAGCTAAGCGAAATGGAAAGATGACCTTTAATCATTCACACAATCACATACAAATTAAAAACAACTTCCAGGATATTGCTAATTATGTAAAGATCATGCGAGTAAACCGCCAAAACAGGAAACTACCTCCTAGTTTCCCTAAACAATTTATTTAACTGATTTATTTATACTTCTAGATACTGCATACAAACAGGCTGAAATAGCTGATAACAACTTGTGTAGCAATGAACAAACTGTTAAAATCTGAGCATAGTACACGTTATTTTCCATTTCAAAAAATGCTTTTCTTCACAAATGACCAAGACAGGGACTAGTCATGAGTATCGTTGCTCCTCAGAAATCACAGGTTGCGAAAACGGCTAGAAACAGGTAAGGCAGGCAGGCACATTATCACAAGCAAACTACAACAATGGCCAAACAAGGTGATCTCCATTTGTTATATGTGAACGGTGAAAAAGGAAGGCTCAGTTTAAAGCTGGCGGGGTCGGGACCCCCCTCCCCCCACCCCCTCGCCGCCCCCTGCCTTGTATAGAATTTATGCGAGAGGCAAAATATGTCTGGTTGGATGCGTCTTTCTTGTTGCGTTCTTGGGCCTCTGAAAGGTTCGGCCTCGGGGAATCTTGCGTAAGGGGAGAAATGGGCACTCAGCAAGAATACAATATGGAGGAAGATGACAAGAGAGAGAAATGAGTGACAGTGCCTGTAACGCAAAGAACTCGCCCTTACAGGGAATCTGCTGCTGCTACTTCTTCTCCCACTATCTGTCTGTCTGTCTGTATGTATGTATGTATGTATGTATGTATGTATGTATGTATGTATGTATATGCATATATATTAACTTTATCACATACACAATTGTTCTGTGCATTAGCAGAATTACCAACAGGACCTCATTCTGAATTTATACTCCATTAGATACCATCCAGTTTGAATGTGGTCCTGTTAGTAATATATATATATATATATATATATATATATATATATATATATATATATATATATATATATATATGTGTGTGTGTGTGTGTATGTATGTATATAGGCATATGAGTGACTGGTTTGATACAAAAATGGATTCTAAGACACTTACAACTCCCATCATAAAAACCTTTAATCGTTCTAAAACTTAACTTCTATGCCACAAGTCCTCAACACCCTAAACACCGTCGCTCTGTCATTTGTATAATTACTTTTTGTAGGAAAAACAGGCAATGTGGTTGGTGTTGAGAGTAAGTTACTGAAAGTGACTAAAAGTTTTTATGATGGACGTGAAAGTGGGTCTAGGTAGGGCAAGTGAGTCTTATGCCAATATTCTTTTAAATTAATACCTTTATGGATGGAGTGGTTTGACGAGTCTGGGAAAAGTTGTAATATAAGAATATTACCTGTGGATGGTTGATGTCTGCAGATGATATTGTACTGATTGGGGACAGTTAAGAAAAATATAAAAAAACTGGTAAAAGCATGAAGTGTTTTCAAGAAGAGGAATTTAAGAGCAAACCTGAGCATGAGTAGGGAAGATGGAGAAATAAATGTAAAAATTGGAAGTGGAAGATAAGTTGTTGAATCACAAAGGTATTTGGGAGTATATACGACCGATGATGGTAGGATTGGAGACGAAGTAGTGTAGATGTTGACAAATGGAAGGAAAAATGGATTGGATGAGGCTGTTGAGATGAGCTCTTTGAGTAGAAGATGGAAAGTATGGAACACCGAGAATTGTGGAGATATACATAAGTGGTAAAGTGATGGATCATGAATGGATAACGATACGTTGAATAAGTGTAAATCCATACATTAGCGTGAAGAGACCAGAGGTTGATCTAGATATGGATGAAGAGATGGCATAAAAGAGTTTTTGGAAAGGAAATGTCTTAACACACAAGGCACGCGTAAGTAAACGTACAGTAATGGTGAACGGTTCAGTGGGTTCAATATATACATACATACACACACATATATATACACAGAGTGTATGTGTATGTGTGTGTGTATATATATATATATATATATATATATATATATATATATATATATATATATATATATATATATATATATATATATATATAAATATATATATATATATATATATATATATATATATATATATATATATATATATATATATATATATATATATATATGGGAATTCCCTCTTTCTGGCGGCAATAGCAGAGAAGAAGGTATGACAACACTTCACTACCATCACCTTGAACATGTTATATAATTTTTATTGTCTATTTTCCGAATAATAATGATAGACATACCAAATGCCGGAACTGTCTACACCACTTCCACCAAATAAAAATACCTAAAAAAAAACATAAGACACTGGACGAAAATTCGAAAAGCAGAACCTCACAAACTAAAGAATGAAAAACAATGAACACCTGGCATTTGTCTAGATGGAAGTCCAAAAACACTTCCAAATCGGGGATAGCTGCTGGAGAGATATCACAGCGAGCAACAAACCTTGTAATACAGTTACGGCTAGTTACTGCTCTGAGGCGTGACCATTATAAAGTTATCTGTCAGGCTGCTACTGTAAATTTACTGCATACTTAAACCACAGCCGTTTAATTTCCCTTCTTTGATTTTAAATTTGTTTTGGCTGCTTTGATGATGTGGAAAGAATTAAAGAGGCGCTAAAAATCTTACACGTTACTATGTAAATAAACAGGCTGAGTATTCTTGTAATACCAATATCTAATTACAACCTTGGTCTACCTGCAACTCATGGCAGGAATTAAAAAATTTTTCCTTCTTCATTAGAATTATTGCTGTCTCGAAACAAGTAAGAAAAGTCTACACTAACGAAAAACAAAGTTGTTACAAATAATTTTTTTATGAAAAACAAAGTTGTTACAAATAATTTTTTTAAATATAAAAGACGTATAAATAATCCGAATGCACGCAAGAAACCACATCTCTGTCGAACTAGCGTCAAAAGAGCCCATTTTCTAAATATACTAAAGAATCCCCAAACCTTACCTTGGAATACCACCCTTACTTTAATATAAGAAATCCATATGTATATAATCCAATTTTTCGGATGATCTGCAAAAATTAGGCAGTGAAAAAAGGCTGAGAGAAGAATATCCCTCGGCGTCCAATTCTAGCGGGGCAAAGCCACAACAGCGGCTTCTCTCTTATCAAAAGGTTTTTCTCCTTTATTTATATTCTCTTTTTTTTTCTATGACTTGGGATTCGCTGTAGACGACCAAAATGCCAGAAGTGTAACGCCTCAGGTTTATGAGCGAAGAAAATAATTATTACGAGGTATTCCACTGCTACGTAAACTAAGATATTAAATTAGGTATACGCGACATTCGCGGGAACATCCGTCACACGAAAATATGGAACGAAGGAATACAAAAACGGATAAAATACACGACATGTAAACCTGTGTAAGGATTGGCGACAGTCCTTTGTTTGTTCAGCCTCGCTTCAAACAACTGTTGCGCTGGAGGACTTGTTTTGAGAATCGATTTCTCTCAAAATTCCAGCGAGTAAATTTGTAAAATAATTTGAGGTCTCACTCGCAAATATGCCGTTAAATTGCGATAGGGAACTTTGAATATTAAATACCCAAACGCAAAAAACCTCTCCTAGAGACCTTTTCTAAGACCGTCCTCCTTTTGTATTTGATATAGATTCAATGAAAACAGAAAACCTCCCACGTATTGAATTTCGATGTGCTGTTCCTGGACCGCGGTTTTGTTTTCCAGCCCATTGAGGGCCACAGTGTGCTTTATGCGACCGCCTTTCTTTTTCGTCCTTATGGCCATCTACCGCAGCGGTCGTAATGCCTCAGAGCATGCGTGTACCTAGATGTTGTTTATACACACAGGTCCCAAGGGCGAATTTCGAGTCAGATGAGACTAAAAACGCAGAGCTATTCAGTGCACCCTGTCTGTCATCCTTGTGTTATTGTGGCTGGCTCGCCTTTTCCCCCGTTCACCGGCCCGCCCGAGCTCCCCGATGAAAAAAAATATTAATTAGGGAGAGATGAAGACAGGAAATAAAAGAGACAGGTCGGCTTATTCATAAAATCCCGATCTGATTCCGTCACTAAGCCCCTTTCCAGTATGGGGCATGAAAAGGCGAAAGAAGAGAGGATAAGTCACTCGCCACACGGTTTGTAAAACATCTCCCTCAGTGGTGATCAGAAAGTCTTCAGGTCTTGTACACCTTGTTGTTTTACTTACTGATCTGTTTATAAGCTTTGACCATCCTTTATTTGCTTGCTCTCTCTCTCTCTCTCTCTCTCTCTCTCTCTCTCTCTCTCTCTCTCTGTAACAACAACATTACGGATAGTCCTCAAGGGAACATTCCATTATTCCTCCCTGATGCCAGAACACATTTACCAGTACCACCAGTCCATCTGAATCTTGATCAGTGGCCAGCTTTTGGTTCGCCAAAAAATGGCAACAGGTCGGCCATCCAAAACCTAACCTAAACTGGTTACGAGTGACACAAGTACCACCCTATGAGTAAACTTGACTGCGATACTTATAAGGGTATGGATAATGAAACTCAAGATTACTGGACATTTGGGGAGTAACTTTACTGTACTCACAGAAAAGAATCCATGCATGATAAAAAAAAAAAAAAGCATAACAGATTTATTTGATCCATTATATACTTTTCTTACAGAGTTCTTATTCAGACTGGCGTGTACAAACCCAGGAATGAGTGGCATAACTTTACTTAGAATTAAAACTTCTTAGCACAAGCCGCCTCTTAACTTTCGAAATCATGAAACGGATGAACTGACTACAGATTGCATGTGTTTCTGGTAGTATGCATCACTGAACAGCAGAAGGGAAAACCTTAGAAGTAATACTAAATGACTGGGATGAAAGTCTGATGTTAAATGTGTTCAAACACAAGGGAACTGTTATGGAGTATCGTAATTACAGAGGAATCAAAGTAACAGGACATCTGTTGGATGTTTTATAAAGAATACCGAATGAGAGATTGAATGCAATTGTGAAGATCGGTGAACAGCAGTAAAGTTTCAGTAGAGCAAGAGATAAAACTGATGCTACCTTTATTATGAGACAGTTACGGGAAAAGAGACTGGAAGGTAATCGAAAGCTCTAATGTACATTTATAGACATAGAAAAGGCAGGTGATGGAATACCAATGGAGGTAGTGTTTTGGTGTTTAAGAAAGAGAAGGCAGTTAGGTTTGCTAAAATAAGGTATAAAAGAACAAGGGCAACAGTAATAACAGCCTCTGGCAAAAAAAGAAATGCTTGAAGTTACTTCATTTACATCAAAGATCAGCACTTAGCCCATTTCTGTTTGTACTGATTTGGATGTACTGAGTGAAGGTACTGGGAGTAAAAATCTATGGGAATTGTAATTTGAAGACGATATGGTGATTATGGCAGAGACTGAAGTAAAATTGCAAAAAAAAAAAAAAAGTAAGAGAGTAGCAGGAATTTCTTGAATGGAGTATGAAGGTTAATAAGGATAAAAATGAGGTTTTAGTGTCCAGCAAGGAGGGAGGGGACAGGTACAAGCCAAAAGAGACCTAGATGCAACACAGATAGAGAATTTCAAATACTTAGATTCTACTTGAAGCAAAGAGGGAGGGCGCGAAGGTGAGGTTAAAAGTAGGATAAAAGCACCTAGGGGGAAATAGATGGAGGTGGCAGAGGTAAAATAATGAAAATGAAGCTAAAAATAAAGATTTACTGCACGACAATCAGACCAGTGATGAGGTAAGGTTCAGAAAAAATGAGGGTGCTGAGGTGGATTTTGAGAGGCTGAAAATGAATAAACTGGAAAAGAGAAGCCCCGCATGGATATACTATATATCCACCCTGGATTATCCCTTGATCCTTTGTCCCTGTCTTTGTTGTTTAAAGAACATGCTGCCTAGACTAACAAACCGTAACCCCAGCCCCCTCCCGTTTTTAGTATAAAAATCTGTCAACTTCTTTCGTATTCAGTGTGAACTTAAAAATGTGGAATAAATTACGAAAGCACTTGTTCAAAGTCCCGGTTTCCACTCACCTTCTGACGTGGATTTAGTGATATTCTCAAGCACGCGTTCCTTCGTGCTGCATTGGATAAACGTGTATGTATATATGTATGTAGGTGTAATTTTACTGAATGCCTCTTAAACTGTGACGTCTATTATTTTAAAAGAGCGCATCTCTTGTAATAACTTTTCTCGCCCTCGGTGTTTTCCTTCAACTTTTAACTTTGTGAATAAGAAAAGGTATATAAGATTCAAAATTTCCACTAAAATACTATAACAGAGTCCATAAACGCTTCAGCATTTAAATAGAAATGTCAGTGAGTAAGACTACCCACAAATCTTTACGTACAGTACACACAAAAGATGCATCAACAATTATTAAAGTCTCTCTCGAATTCTATGAAAAAAGAAAACGAGAACTTCTTTGCTTCCAAAGAAAATGTCTCTCCATCATAAACTCCCTTAGAAACGATGATGACGCGAACACCCTAGGACAATAATAATAATAATAATAATAATAATAATAATAATAATAATAATAATAATAATAATAATAATAATAATAATAATAATAAAAACCTAAATTAAAACTATGATATTAATAACTTCATTATGAAGTAGAATCACGATAAAAATACCCAGGTTTAAAAGATCCTTAAGAAGTCTGAAGATATGTAATGGTAAACTTGACAACAAAATTAAACGCTTTCCGCAAATTCTTGTGTCCTTCAGAAAGACTGTAGTAAATATAAATAATGTAATGTAGCCAGTACTACAGTTTTCGTATGCCAGGAAGTGTGAGTCTTCTGTGATCAACAAAGTAACTGTCCATTTAAAGACTAATTTCAGTGCCTGCAGGACCGGTTATATAAGACTGACGATGAGGTATTGGAGGTGTCACTTTGGGGACAAGTCTAGCGTGCCAGTCAACACCAGCTCGCTAGATAACCGTTTCTATTGCCGCTTAAGTTTTATTGAGCAGGTCTGTTAATAACCATAGCAATGTTTTAATGAATAGCTTTGTTAATAACCATTGCAGACGCACACCTCTTAAGACGGTCCACCAGGCATATATTATAAATAATACCGAATTCATTACCTTGAATTTACTCTATTCTCCCTAAAGAAGGATTTTAAACTTCAAGAAAAACTCAAGAATTGGTTGTAATTTTAACCGACATATTCCAAAATTATGACTATTTAGTTTATTTTTTTTTATCCTGAAATAATTATGGAGATCTACAAACAGTTTTTTGAGAGCGAATACATTTACTCAAAGAGAAAGATATTCCGCATTCAATTTATCTCTGAAACAGACCAGATGGTATCAAATTTGGAAGTTCATAAAAACAAATCTTAATGGGTTTGTTGGAATATCAAATCACGCTCGTTCTCTTGATTAACGTTGGAGTTGAATCGTTTAACTGGAAAACTAATAAACTAAAGACAGAATACTTGCTCAATTACCTAAATACAAATATTAGGAAGTATAAAATGCAATATGCACTGTATTATATCTAGCAATGACAAGAGCGATGAACAACCTAAGTTTCGGAAGTGCAAACATTAATTAATTAACATAATTACAATGCTTTTGAAAAGCAGTGTCAAATATATTAAACTCTACCCACGGAATATATATATATATATATATATATATATATATATATATATATATATATATATATATATATATATATATATATATATATATATATATAGTTTTAAAAAAGATGAAACTTGGAAATAAATAAAAAAAAAAAAGGCAATCTTACGAATATGTACGCCCAACCCTCGGAGAACACGTGGTAAGCAATGCATCTGCGACTAAATGTTCCCAATAAATTGCAAATTTGAGATGGAATAGCAAAAACAGATTAAAAATGCCAGTTATTCAATTTTCAAACACTGAAATCGAAAGCAGCTTGCAAATTTGAAGAGCAGGAATAAGCAGAGATACAAGATGATAAAGAAGTATAGAAATAAACACCCATTGAGAGAGAGAGAGAGAGAGAGAGAGAGAGAGAGAGAGAGAGAGAGAGAGAGAGAGAGAGAGAGAGCAATAATTGATGAATAGTCTCATCCCTCAAAGCCTTCCTGTATTTAGATATAAGATAATAATATTATACGTTATGACGGAGCACTGATCACTGACGATGCTACCTTTCTCTCTCTCTCTCTCTCTCTCTCTCTCTCTCTCTCTCTCTCTCTCTCTCTCTCTCTCTACCGCTAGCTCTAGCTACGACCCACAACAATTCATTAACATCCATACTCGATTTTAAGGACATACTCCCTTTCAATTATATTCCTTGATCGAGTAGGTGTGTGTGTGTGTGTATGAGAGAGAGAGAGAGAGAGAGAGAGAGAGAGAGAGAGAGAGAGAGAGAGAGAGAGAGAGAGAGAGAGAGAGAATAATTTTATCATTTACATAGAACATATAAAAGTCCTTGATAGCCAGAGAGAGAGAGAGAGAGAGAGAGAGAGAGAGAGAGAGAGAGAGAGAGAGAGAGAGAGAGAGAAGAAAATGGAAAAAAATAAAGAAGGGAATAAAAGAAATGTAAACTATTGCAAGTGGGGAAGATCGTTCAAATCTTACACACGGAAAAAAGAGATCCAGACTCTGGAAGGAGTACAGGAAAAACAAACTCCTGGGAATATCAACCTCAACGATCTATGTATGGCAGAAGCTACCTACAACAGTGACACGACCATCAAAAAGAGGAGAGACATGGGCCCAACATGACTGAAAAATGGCCGGTATGGCACCTTTCCAGACGCGGGAGAAAGTGAGAGCATGGGATTGAAGAGGGCTATGTTTTCTCTTAATCAAATATAGAACTGAACTGAATGTAGAATTGAGTCCACTTGTATTTAAGTTTTGGAAGACTGTTTCAAGAGAAATATGTAAGATGTGTAGGTTTCAAGGAAGGTAGTTTACCTCCCTGTTTTCCGTGTCAGGTGTGAGTCATTTTTTTTCAACAGTCTTTATGTTCATTTGCACCCTCGCCCTAACATACACACCAGTCCACTAAAGGGTTTATTAAAAACTACTGATGAAACCTCAGGATTTCTGCCGTATTGCGCTTTTCCTTGTGTGTGTATGTGTGTGTATATATGTATGTCTGTATATATATGTGTATATATATGTATGTATATATATATATATATATATATATATATATATATATATATATATATATATATATATATATATATATATATATATATATATATATATATATATAATGTACACAGTTCTCACCCCTTTTGCTTTCTCTTTCTCTCCCCATCTATCTATTTATCCGTCTATCTATCTATCTATCTATCTATCTATCTATCTATCTATCTATCTATTTATACATACACACACATACATATATACTGTATATATGTGTGTGTGTGTGTGTGCAAATAAATAGATAGATAAATAGATACATAGATAGATAGATAGACAGATAGACAGATAAACAGATAGATGGGGAGAGAAAGAGAAAGAGGAAAAGGGGTGAGCACTGTGCACATTAGATATTGAAGAAGTAAATTCTGCTCTGTTGTTTCACAAGGATGAACATGGGACACCATTACTAATGAAAATGTATCCTAGGATTAAGGACGTTAAAAAAAATGGGATTCTGTTTTTGCCGAGTCATTCTTTTAAACAGCTGATGGCGAGCTATTCTGGGAGCATCCCTCAATGTTCATTAGAGTTAGAAGAGTTCATATATATATATATATATATCTAAGGCGTAGAGATTAAATTCATGGTAAATTATAATTTCCTTACATTCGCCTTATATTAAGAGAAGTTAATCTATAAGTCACTGGATTGAGGGCACCAGTCTTAACCATTTTGAGATCAAATGCAGAGATATTTCCTCCCACAGAATAAGTGTCTACATGTATATATACATGTATGTATACATACATACATACATACATACATACATAAATATACACGAGTATACATACATATGTATATTATATATAATATACATATGTATATATACTCGTGTATATTTATGTATGTATACATGTATATATGTACACACACACACACACACACACACATATATATATATATATATATATATATATATATATATATATATATATATATATATATATATATATATATATATATATATATATATATATATATATATATGCATTTGATCACAAAATGTTGAAGCCTGATGCCCTCAATCCAATAACAAATAGATTAACTTCTCTAAATATAAAGCGAATGCAAAGAAACTGCAATCTACCATGAATTTAATTTCTACGCCTGATAAACATTACACCAAATCTGTAGAAAATGACAAATTTCCAGGAATTCATTTTTCATCAGATATGGCGACTCAGAATAATGACAGCCTTCAAAGGGCCGCCTTTGTGAAACTTACCAGTAACCGTACACTTATCAATTTTATTCAGGAAATACCTTAACCCTGTTGATTTCAAATGAACAAAGTTTTCCCAGACTTCCACAGGCATTAAGTCTATTTTGAGCTTATGATAAACATACTGAACGCAACCGCAAAATATTTTTTCCATTCAATCAAGGTAAGAGGAAAGATAACCTTAATCTAAATCTTTTTAGAAATATAGAAATATAAAGGACTGCTAAGCTATGCTCTAAAACACGCATATGGTGAACTAGGGATGATTTAAAGCCCATTTTCTAAAAAAAAAAAAAACGCTCATCTACATCAGAAATCGTTACAAAGCAGGAATCAATATGTGAATTTACTTTTCTTTTACACGATGGGTTTGTTTTATAATGTTATTTCAAAGTCACTCAGCTTACCCAACATGTTAACATAACCCAAAATATATCTTCTTCTAGTCTCACAAATATACATTATAAGATCTGATATATAAATAATTCGAAAACATTAACAAAGGAAAAAATCAGAGTGGATAACATCTGCCTTTTGACGGACGCTAATATTCTTCATAGCATTCCTGTCAAACAACGAAATAACTCTCAATTACCGACTACAGCTTCTGTGGAAACATGATCTCTGAGATATTCAAAACCGACAGTTTGAGATGCACCAAGAACTGTCAAAAACAAACACCAGTGCCAATCACTGATGGTTAACAATTACATGAGCAATCTAAGAAGTTTGTCAATTTGATGTCACCTTAAAAGCAAACTGCGAACGACGCCAATGAAAGCCAGATCAGTAGAATTTTAGTTTTGGCAGGGTTCAACCTCATGCCATACTTACTGCATCAACTACTGATCCATTCTGGATTTCCGTCAGGGCTAGCAGTAACTTCACTTTGCATGAGAGCAAAATACCTGCAACACAAGTAGCGTAACTTACGTGCTGTACTGTCATGTTTTCCATAACAACAACAATGTAACTAATATAAAATAAAAGCCACATATCGCTGCAAGAATAGAAACTGGAGTGTAATTCTTTATAATCATTAATAAAAAAAAAACCTTGGGAACTACACTGTACAGTTTTCTGTATAATTTTAACACAGGTGCTTGAAAAAAAAAATCGAAATGTACTTTTTTGAGGAGAAGGCAACCAGAAAATTTCTTTTATCAGTAACTCTGCAAAGATCTTTTCAGCCAACATCTGAACTATCAGGGAAAAACTACTATAAACTGGACTAACCTATGGCTGCAACAAATTTTCATATACGAACCACTACTTTCCCCAATAAATGACTGGACTCCTTAGCTGCAGCTACACAACAGAAAGACAGTATTCCAAGGGTGACCTACCAAGCTTATCAACCACGCCAAACGCAAGCCAAATCTCTGAGGTCAGCACTGATTCCACACCAGGAAAGATATGTTCGTTGCATTCCCTTAACCGTGCAAGGCCACTTTTTAGAGGCAATCAAAAATACTCTTGAGATAACAATATCCCACTGAGTAAATGCTCTTGAGATAAAAGTATCCCAAACACAGAAACATTACGATTCCTAAAACACTGTAATATGAAATTCCACAACAATTAATAAGTTTGTATGTATATATATATGTAGACATATATTTGTATATATATATATTAAATATATGTGTATATATATATATATAAATTACATATACATATATACATTAAGAGACACTGAACAGAGTAAAATACATGAACACTTTTAACTCGATTCTCAGAGCAAAAGGTGCGTCAAAGCAAGAAAATAAGCAGCCGCGTATTAATTAAATATCAATAACAAGAAATAGTAGTTCCCAAATACTGCATAAGGCAACTAATTGCGGCACTTAAAATAACACTGCAGCCAGAAAAAGCGACTCAAATATCCAAATAATTTAATAAAAACAAATCGGAAATGAGAAAATTTCAATTGGTCACAACCCACATAAACCAGGAGGATTTCCAAAATATATATGTTACTCTCCATCTTGAAAAAGGATCACCTCATATTACTCACAAAATTTCTCCGTCAAATAAAAATGTCTTTTAAAATAGTTTCTTCGAAGCACAAGGGGTAAATAAATTACAGACCAACGATTTTACAAACTTCGAAACACCACGCATTATTTATTTATACTCAAACATCAGATAAGCCCGTTGGAAATTGCAGAACACCTTTTCTCACTCTTAAAAATTTATTTTCTTTCTCATAAATTTTATTTACTTTAAATGATTAAATCTGAAAACTGTTTTCCGTGTTCAAAAGCAATTTTGAATAGCATGGTCCAACAAAAAAAAAAAAAAAAAAAAATCTTCTCAGCACTACCTCTTCACAGCTTCTTAAATATGCATCGTATTGCATTTTTCAATGCAGTAGTTGGATTTCAACTGCCAGATGAGTAAGTGAAATTCGATTCATTTTTTTTATTATTATAAATAAAACACTTGTTCATGATTAAGCATCAACATTATTATATGTATTACTACAGTAGTAGCAGCATCTACCACGAAAGAGAGAGAGAGAGAGAGAGAGAGAGAGAGAGAGAGAGAGAGAGAGAGAGAGAGAGAGAGAGAGAGAGAGAGAGAAAGTAAGTATACCTTAGTTTTACCAGACCACTGAGCTGATTAACAGCTCTCCTAGGGCTGGAGAGAGAGAGAGAGAGAGAGAGAGAGAGAGAGAGAGAGAGAGAGAGAGAGAGAGAGAGACCTATCATCGAGAATCAAAATCGGCAGAGTATATAAAATAATTTCAATCGCCAGTTAAGCATTTTCATAAGAAAATTAAACATACACACTGATGACCGATTAAGAAAAGAATACCTGTGATACCAAAACGCATAGTCACTAAAGATGATGAAATAGAACACTGGAATGTCTGCGTATGTAGGCGGAGTCGTCGCAAGTTTTCTAGCGAGAGAAAGATAACATTCTCTCTCTCTCTCATATCTTTATCTCACGGAGGACGAACTCTCCGAGAGCATTATCAAATATTCAGTTTCTTTATGAAGATACAGATGAGCATGATAAAATAGGAAGCTTTGGTGGAATTCCAGGAGGAAAATGCATTCTACACGGACAGGGAACGGGCTAAAACATTTTACACAGAAGGGGCAGTTATAGGAATGCTATTAACTTTAGGGTAGAAGCATGAAACTTGACAAAATTATATATAAGCCCCTATCAAACATTTCTGGATGTGGAACCCTGCCATAGTGTCCCTTGGCGGCTGCACCATTTTGGGTTCATTCTCTTCCCAAGGGGTTCACAACCATCCATTTTCACTTCACCAGCTTGGGATATGGTGCATTAGAATCACAGCCATATACATTCCAAAAAAAATAAGGCAGAGATCTTCTCAAAACAAAATTTGGGATGAAATTCAGGTTTCCACAGAAAACAATGCCCATATGGAAAAAAAGAAAAACTGAGCTAAGACTATATATGGGGGAAATACAAGTGTCAATAGCAAATATAAAGCCGTGCACAAAAAAAAATATGTTTCGGATAATTATAGTCATTGGCTGAACAGACTCATTCATAATAATGCTGCTTATGTAAGCTCTTCAGCTTTTTTGTGTCTCTAATCTTTCGCCATAATTTCTATTTAACTTTTAGTCACCGCTGAAAATGTTCCACTGTTTATTTTCATTATCCTAAAAATCTCAAGGGTATTCATATATACATAAATATATTGATACATATTCATATACATAAATATACTGACACATATTCATATACATAAATATATTGACACATATTTATATACATAAATATATTGACACATTTATATACATAAATATATTGACACTAGAAAAATTCACAGCCTTGTTATTTGACCTGAAACCAGAGCAGTCTATCTCTCTGAGTTTTCTTCTTCTCGCATTTCTTTGCAGTTCAATATTTTACAACAAACTTTGCCAAGGAACACAGGGCATAAACGATATCGCCCAAAAATTCAGGGGGGGAAATTAAGTAATAAAACTTTTACTGCTTCCGAGATATAAACAGAAACATTGACCAGAGTAAAGTCTCCTGAATATTGGATTTCCAAGGCTTGGAAATCGAGCTGGATCACGAATTGCACTTCTATAAACATGCAAATGCATCTAAACTATAGTCGCTATTCGCTTTGAATTCACTTACCATTCTGCGCACACATATAGATATTCTAATACACATACTTGATTGATTTTTGCACCAAGTTTCCAGTCTACATTTGGTTAAATTTCTCTCTCTCTCTCTTCCTTTGTGATATCAGATGAGTAATCTTCTTCTCCTTCACCTCAGGAAAATCATTCTAAGACCTATTCAAGAGGCATGCTTTCTCCTGGGGAGAAAGCCGAAAACACTAACCTTCCTGAATTTACCTCAATCACTGAAAGAAAGTAAGAGAAAGTAATCGAATAAAAATGAATTGATATCATGTTTTTAATTTGATATTTTACTCTAACGCCACAAATAATTACCAGAGTTTTCTCTTTGTGCTCTTGAATCTTCTTAATATGATTGATGCAAAAAGCATATTAAATTCTACCGAAAAGTTAGTTACCGAGATATTTACCTTCTTTTGTTTAGGTTTTAACACTCATTCCCATGGGGCTGTTACTAAACACTGCGCTCATGGTAATGTTGTGGCATTAAAGTAAAAATTTCTATAGCGAGGGCAGTCATGTACACCACGGTCAGTCAAAAGGCAGAAAGACTATCAGGTCATAAGAACAGAACTGTTTTGAAAAAAATTCAAACTAGTCACTTAAACACTAAATGGGCCTGTCCTAAAAACAGAAAACATTACTTAAGAAAGAAAAACGCTGTTTCTTAAAATGTATTACTGATATGGAGCGCAGAGATCCGCCACCTTATGAGTTGCTGCTACGGTTGTGTGAAAGCTATTTATTGTATCATATTCATTAAAATGATTGTTATTACTGGTCTATTTCAGTACCAAAATTGTCCATAGTCTGGTAATCTGAATCCTGTAAGGGGTTGTGTGCAATGAAGTCGCCAAGTAATGGGAACGGTTTGTACAATGAAGTTTTCATGTTATGTAATCATACGGAAATACCCGAAGTTCGATGATCAAACTTCAGGTGACAATTTTTTTTCAGTAATTTAAAAAACTGTGAAGTTTACCCAAAATCCATTTGCAGTAACACAGTGCACCACAGGGAAGTGCTTGAAGGGAATGAGAACTAAACATTACATCAAGTACAGAGAAGAAATAAGTTTCCACACGAAAATATCACTATTAGGTTAAATCTCACAACCAAAATTGAAAAGAAAACTTTTTCGATCGCGACCACCTCAAGCTGTTTACAGAATTATGTAGATAAGATACAAAAATCTACCATGTATACTGCATGTTCTCTTAGAAGCACTGAAAAGGTTTAATCTTTTTCACCTTCAGATTCAGGAACCTCAGCAATGGCTCTTTCATCTCTCTGTCAGTCAAAAATCTGTGCATTCTCTCTGAAGCCAGAACAATTACAGATCCATGAAATTACTCAGTTTAACTAGGATGACTTCTCTGGAGAAATAAATGCTTTTCATTTTAGGCAAAGAAAACGGTGTGACAATCGTGAGCTTACTAGGGATTAGCCACGAAAGAAGTGTGACAATGGGAAAACCAAGCTATATGTAATATATGGACCTAGATTCATAAGAGTTGCAATCTCAAGGGTGTGGGATGCATTGTGTAAAAAAAAAAAAAAAAAAAAAGAACTTTGCTGAGAGTGATTTTGAGTTCTGGTGTTAAACGTTGGAAGCTAATTAGCCACTGGGAGTATATAGACAGCAGAGTGATTAAGTATATTGAGTGATTTAATATACGTATGATGGAAGATGTGGGTAAAAATTAGGAAGTGGCTGATATTTGCACAGGATACAGTTGTAGCTGGTGATAGTCAAGAGAATCGACAGAGACCAGTGAACAAATAAGTTTTACAAACAAAGATTTTATCTGCGATTATTAATTATGGAAAGGAAAATTAACGCAAAGTAAATGTAACTACGAATATTATTGTGGATATTGAAAGACTGATAAATTTTTGAAACGATAAAAAAAATAAAAAGGGTGAGTAATAACGAAGGTAGGGCGATGAGCTTATCACGCACAACTTGATGAAGCAAAGGCTTTGGAAATGGTTTGGTAATGTGGAGAGAATGGAAGAAATCTAATTAGTGCAAACACTTACTAATTTGAACGCTATGCTAGGAGGGAAAGGTAGTCCAAGAAAATGTTGTTAGCTAGCTTGGAAGAGGAACTGAATTAAAGGAAGGCTTAATATGGAAGAAGCGCCATAATGCATGAAAGATGAAAGTGAATGACGCAGTTCATGTGTGAGGCAACAGGGGAGACTGTATCCAGCCATGAATGCATCTGTAGCAGTTGATGTTATGGAAGCTTTCTGAAATGGGGTTTCAATCTCGAATCAGTAGTTAAGTATATATATATATATATATATACACATATATATACAGTATATATATATATATATATATATATATATATATATATATATATATATATATATATATATATATACGAAACACCTCAATCCCTAGACAGTTGTCTGCTACACACAGCACAACTTCTCTGGAAAGCAGCAAAACGAAATATCACGGACTTCCCAGATCTATATTTGGGAAAATCTCGTTTTCTTTCAGTAAAGTCAGGATGTAGCGTTGGGGGTCAGGAGCTTAATAATACAATGATTGAAGGAGAAATCTCGCGTGAAGCAAGGCAACGCATCCACTCCTGTTTTTGTTTTTTTAATGACGGTGAGGCCAAGACACGGAAAAAAACAAGAAACAGGATATCGACGAGAGAAAAAAAACAGTGTTCGAAACATAATTAACCAGCAGGCAAAAAAGTTTGTAGAAAGAGCCACTATAAAATCCCAAGTTTGCTGGTTTATCCTCACCGGCATGTAACTTTTCTTCGCTTCGTTTTTAAGTGATTTTTTTCTTTTTTTTTAAGCTGTGAGGGGACCTTCCAATCTGTGGAATCTTCCTGAGAAAGGTCGAGACTGGTTGCTTCAGCATGTTTCACACAAATGAGCGCAGTTTTGAAAAACAGTGACAAATTTGAAAGACTTAGAAAATGTCTGATTAGAAATGTCTTCAGGAAAGGCTGTAGACGGCAAAAAGCCTCGAGTAACTGAATTTTACTAGAATATCATTCACCTATTCATTATCAATCATATCATTAATTTATATATTTCACCTTCATTACAGCGCTGAATAATCCTGATGGGTTCCGGCGCTTGGTCGTCAAGACCTGAATTTCATAATCAATCAATCAGTCAATTAAAAAGATACGATGTTATTTCTGGAAGATGACTAAGAATAACATCAACGACTGGAAGCCTTGGAGACAGACAGATAAAGAGAATCGATGAAATATCCCAATTAGTCCTATAATATAAAGTTGTTCGAGACATCACAAATATAACATTATAAATTTACATGTTTACGCAATCAAAATGATATTTCTTTCGTTTCGCGAATGGGTATTACCATCGCTGTAATCTTACTGAACTAGCAAAGGAAAAATAATGAAAGAAACAGAAAAAAATATATATATATAATTATCTTTTCTAATAATAATATACGTTATTATATTTTTCCATCTGAACATGAATTGGTTCCGACAGCTCAGCTATTCCCTGTACTGAAACAAATCAGGTTTTCTACTGACTCAGTTACACAAAGGAACACAAAAATACAGACACGTATACGCACAACATACATACATATGTATATATACAGTATATGTATACATATACATACCAAACCTATATATATATATATATTCTACTGACTCAGTTACACAAAGGAACACAAAAATACAGACACGTATACGGACAACATACATACATACATATGTATATACAGTATATGTATACATATATATATATATATAAATAAGTGTATATGTACATACATGTATACATACACGGTAATTATTTGTTACTCCTACACTTATAAATAAATAAAGAATTTCTTGGGTGCGTGGCAAGCCAGACAGTGCAGGAAGCGGAAACGGACGCGCTTTGAGACGGAGAGTCTGATTTGCGAATTCACAAACAAGCAAACAAAGATTTCTTTATTTAGTTTCCCTCGTTTCGACCTAATTAGGCCAAATTACCAAAAAGCCAAATAAAAAAGTGAGTAATTAGACATTTTGAGCTTCAAGCTATTCGCGATCGAATAAAAAACTCGAAAATACCCTTCCTGCGAAGGTTTTACGAGAAAATGGCGTCTACTCCAAAAATATAAATGAGTAAAATCAGAGTGAAATATCTGAGTTTTCTGAGCGAAGTTTCAAAAGCCATTAGACGCGAATGATGTAACGGATATCATTATGGAAGTTTAGTTTTTTTTTTTCTTGCCTAATTCATAATTCAACAATATTTTCGACTCAACAATGGTCGTCGCTCTGACAATTATGTATGAAAGTATTAACCGAGCAGCCTTGTATGTACTAGGTCTTACGCATATGCATACACACACATATATATGTATGTGTGTGTATACTGAATATAAATATGCATATACACAAATATATAATATATATATATATATATATATATATATATATATATATATATATATATATATATATATATATATATATACATACATGTAAATAAATATATATATATATATACATATAATATATATATATATATATATTGTATTCATAATTTCTATTACGGGAATAAGAATGTGATATAAAATATTAACAAGGATATAAAATATAAACAATGCCACGAGGAAGCTGACAAAATGGAGTGACGCAAGATCTTTCACCTTTACTCTGTGGCAGAAAATCTTGCACTCCAAAGTTTCAATTTCATCAAGGCCATATCCTCTGTTTACCCACAAACAAACACACACACACACACACACACATAAACACCCACACACTCAATGGCACACATGTAGTGGCCCGAATCTCTCTAAAAGAAGGCTTAGTCAGCTTAATAAAACATCATGGGTTCCTCATGAAGTCAGAAGTGAAACAAATGCTCACTAGGTTTTAGCCTGATCTCGAATACACCGTGATACAGTATTTTTCCATGCCTCTATTTTTATGTCAAATGTCTAGGCATAGAATTGACATGAAGATTGCCACAGGAATGAAAGTTATGCTTGTAACACCAAATACTTGTGAACTCTTAAACACAAATTCAGCTGACCCTTATTCTGAAAGTCCTAAGATGCCATCAAAGGTCATAGGGTATAAAACGAAGAAAAAAAAATTTACAAAACCTGATACCCTACAGGTAACCAACCCCAAGTGTCTGCTTGCTGTACTGTGCGCATGTAGCGTGAACTCAAGTTTGTTCAATCCATGTTCAAGAGGCAAGGGCAAAGCCACAGTAGTGACCAATATATAAGAAAACTGGTAATTACATACTTGCAGGTGCTGCATGACGACTCCTTGATATTTTAAGTACTTTTGTCTAAACATTCAAAGAACTAAATTTCTTGTGGATTCAGCGTCCTTATCTTTTGGCATTTTCCTGTCTTCCCAATATTTTGAAAACGTCACGAGAAAACTTTTACATCTTGTTTAGCATCAGCATCTCATGCAGCCAGGCCTGGACAGTCTGGAACCTCATTTCATGTTATAGTAGCTCAGTGAAATGAATTGTTTCAGTCGCCAAAAGTAGGCATTAATGATCCAGTGAGTTCAAATCAGTCAGATACGACAAATGCAAAAAGGGCAATGAAGGGAATGGACTCACCTATTTAAATGCAGTACGAAGGCTGATGAAGTATATACCATCATAGTAAATTTCACTGCTTATTTTGTGAAAAAGTTTTCACAGGCTAAGGCATGCCTTGAAGCAGGGTTTATACTTTGATGTGGATCATGGATGCAGATGATTTCTGACACAGACAGGTAATTAATTACATGTGGGATCATCACCTCCTAACGTTGATTTTGAACTTTGAGGGAAAATAGGCTTAATTTTACCATGCACATTTAATTGACTGAAGAAACGATGCCTCACTTTAAAATGGGACTGGTTAGCGGACTTTCATTTTCCTGATGATATTCTGTGGTTATTGATTAATGAAAGTTTACTTTCTTACAGAGTTCCTATGATTAGTGAAGAAAGGAGGCTTCGATTCCTCTCAGCCTCTATGAAACGGTGAAGACTCCTTTATTCATTTATAGTCTCTATAAAAAGTGAATCCCCATTTGATCAATTACCCCAAGATACCTATGAGGTATTGAAAGTTCACTTACCAGTTTCTTCTGCTCTTATGCATGGCTAAATTAAGACTTTTCCTTCTAAGTTTGTAGAATGTCTTTGTGAAATTGAAGCCTTTGTTTGTTGGGTCAACGCTAAAGCTCGGTTTTCCGAACTTTTATTCAATCTCAATAAGAAGTGGAAACATTTTTTTATTTCGCACGCCCACTGTGAAGTAAAGCATCATTTCCTGAATGTGTGTAGAATTTCTGTTTGAAATTAAAAGGCTTACAAATTTGTGAAGTAAATAAATGAAGCGACATGCAATCCATTTTCTTAAAAGATCTGAGACTGTCAGTGTTATTTCTTTTAGCTTTTAATACCTCAAAGGGAAAAGAATGTTTATATACTTGTTCAATTTTCGTACAGCCTTTGTGACAAACTGAAGCCCTGCCTATTTAATATATGGAGCACAACGATGCTTCATTTACTAAATTTTCGTAGTGTGTGTGAGGAAGTGAAGTTTGCAATTCATTTTTTTTTAAATGTGAAAGAGCAGAACCACTTTAGTTTTAAACAACGTAAAATCGCTGTGGAAGAGAGATGCTTGATGCTTTCAATTTTTGTCGAGTTTCTGTGAAAAGTTTCTTTTGATCTATATTTGCAGAACATGTGAGGAGAAATGGAAAAGTCTTACTCGTTCCTTTCCATGCGTTTTAGTCAATGACACAAAATGGCACATTAAGGCGATTTACGTAAAATAATCGGAAACATATCCGTCTTCTTGTTCTTCTTTTGATGTAAGATATTAACGTATAGAGAGAGAGAGAGAGAGAGAGAGAGAGAGAGAGAGAGAGAGAGAGAGAGAGAGAGAGAGCTGAGGTAAACCTAACAACATATAAAAACTTGCTTCACCTTTCTCTCCAAATGATTCAACTCCCGATAATCAATACGCTGGCTGACTTACGAACTGATATATATCGTCTTCCTTGTGCTATGTCAATTACAGTAATGGCAAGGCCTTATTGTGCTTCAAATCCCCTTTCAGGGACGTTCTCAATACTTCCCAGCCGTAATTGTCATATTCCGTCTTGTCACCTCAGAATATACTTGTCAATATAAAGCACACGGGAACTTCGAATGAGGCTTATTGGAACCTCGCATTGTTGCTTGAAACTTAAAAGGCTCGAAATTCTTGCATTTCCCGGAACTGGTTGGGGAGCGGAGGGGCTGCCTTTTTGTGTGCAAGTATCTGCAGTTTTACTGAATTTCAGAATCTCGTCGTTTGTGGAAAAAAACTCCTTTTGGTTATTTTTCCAGTAAAATCGGACACGCCGCCAGTTGCTCGGCAACCAGTTTTAACTGACATGAATCATCCAGAAAATAGTTACATCGAGATCTTCCTGATAAATTCAGAGTAGTAGTTCTTAAGGAAGGCAGAGAAATACCAATCAATAAATAAAACTTTTAATATTCCTAAGCCGTGCAACTTTATATTTGCACAGAGCTCTGTAAATTTAAAAATTTAGCAAATACAATTTCATATACCTATACAGAAGGTCATCAGCAGGATATGGTATTCAGATTATTGCTCATGAATTTCAGAACACCCATAACAGCTGTGACTGCAGCGATTAGTCCAAAATCAATGTAGATCAGGACTTGGATGACTTAAGACAAAACCAAAATTTGTCTTTTTTTAATTTACTGTAGTAGTATCACATGCTGGATATTACGGACAAACAAGATTTAGTCATTACGAAGGGTGGTGGGTTTCCTCACGAAATTTTTAGAGAAATGATGCCTGAATGAGCCACATGTGAAAAAACCATATTTAATGTGTATTTTGATGACATATATAATAATCTTATTTATAAAAATGATCTTTTATGGAGGTCTAATTATAAATATCCATAAAGTCAAAATTTCCAAAATTTCTAAAAAAAAAAAAAAAAAAAAAAGGACAGAGTCGTTAAAAGCTGAATTCACAAAATATAAATAAATTAATGAGGAAATCAGAGACGAGAGAGGACGGTGACCGTGCTCGAACACAACACGTCAATTCATCACCCCAGCTATTTCAGATAACCAGATTTTTCCACCTTCTCACAATTGCCACTGAGAACATCGGGCGACCTTCCCCAAGCTTAATTTCCTGCTAATTCAATTCCATTTTCGCAATCAATATTCCAACAATGAAAGGTGACACCGTGTTGGACCCATTCAAATTAAATGGGAATCGCTGACAAAATTCAAGGGCAGAGACAAACACTTGTCATGACAGAACGTGACAATGTGCTTAAGTGCGAGAGATTCTGGATAGATCTCACTGGTAACGTTTAGAAAATGTGGTGGATTCATTGGTTAATAACCTATCTTTATGTTAAGCCTTTAATTTTTTTTTCCACAGTGAGAGCGAGAGAGCTTCCTATAACAGACTATTTTCTCATGTAGTTTTATCTGCTCAGCGAACTTCAAATATCTACCCCTTCCTCTCTTTTAGCAAAATCATATCAGACAATTAGTTCTTTGTTTATCTACTTTATTCTTTCATATTTTACACCTAGCAGTGGTTCTATTTTTCTTAAACGTTAACTAAGAAAACCTCACACGGTCAACTTGAAAATACCTTTCAACTTTCTCAATGCACTCGAACATCTATCGTTTGTTAGAACGCTCTAACATGTCCTTGAGAAAGCTTTAATGTATTTTTAATCTTTAAATCTAACTTTTTCTACGGTATTTTTCACATTAACTTCATACCTAGAGAAGTAAAAATTGTTAAATATGGAACCAAGTTACCACAATTTTTATGAATTGTCATTATACTGAATTAGCGGATGTGTGATATAAGGTGTCAGACATAATTTTAGTAATCGCTGTACAGAATCGAGCATTTTCTCAACCGTTTCAAAATAATCGTGAAATCACCACTGATCTTCACGTATAACTTAACCATTTAATTTACCCTTCTTTTTCCAACAAAGGAATTTATTAGAGATGAGATTACGAGCTCCAATCACGAAAATCCACTCTCTTGAGTATCCTAAGAGATTTCCCAATAATCCTGATGTTCAGTGGTGGTCACCAACCTTAGGCTGGCTATGCTAGAGCCCTGGCTCTTGTGACACCAGCCAACAGGGAAAAACTACTTAGAGCTGCTCCCAGAAGACTCTATTACCCCTCAATTAACCTAAGCACTAAACCTGATAGTGTTTCTGGACTATAATGAGATAGTCAAGAGGGAAAATGCTAAGATGCAGAAAGCTATAAAAAATCATAAAATTGAGAGTAACGAACAATTGGAAGAGCTTACTGAGTCATTTGTAGAAACAGATGAGGAAAATGGAGAAGAGGATGAATCAGCAAAGTTGGAAGAGCTTACTGAGTCATTTGCAGAAACAGAATATGAAAATGAAAAGGAAGATGAATCAGCAAAGTTGGAAGAGCTTACTGAGTCATTTATAGAAACAGATGAGGAAAATGGAGAAGAGGATGAATCAGCAAAGTTGGAAGAGCTTACTGAGTCATTTGCAGAAACAGATTATGAAAATGAAAAGGAAGATGAATCAGCAAAGTTGGAAGAGCTTACTGAGTCATTTGTAGAAACAGATGAGGAAAATGAAAAGGAAGATGAATCAGCAAAGTTGGAAGAGCTTACTGAGTCATTTGCAGAAACAGATTATGAAAATGAAAAGGAAGATGAATCAGCAAAGTTGGAAGAGCTTACTGAGTCATTTGCAGAAACAGATTATGAAAATGAAAAGGAAGATGAATCAGCAAAGTTGGAAGAGCTTGCTGAGTCATTTGCAGAAACAGATAATGAAAATGAAAAGGAAGATGAATCAGCAAAGTTGGAGGAGCTTACTGAGTCATTTGCAGAAACAGACGAGGAATATGAAAAGGAAGATGAATCAGCAAAGTGGATGACTGAAATTTTGGGCGAAGAGTTTGGCTGTCAACCAGTGTATAGGAGACGATAATAGCCTACCATCGTAAGATGAAAAGCAGCAATAAATAGTGACACGCACAATAACAAAAGCACCGAAACACCTCCAGCCCAAAGGTAGTAAAATACCAGTTTCCAGTATCGAAGGTCCCACAGCAATAAATAAACATCTTGCTCCTGATGTCATCCAAACATAGGCTTCTGCTGATTCTTCTTTCCATTATTCTTGAGGATATTGTATTTAGTGATTAATGATAAACATTCTTTTAATTCTGCCAATACTACTTCAGACTAATATTAACCTTGATTTTGTCACAGCTCCGTGATGTAGTCCGCCGATTTTGGTAGATGTATTGTGTATGAGGTAACTGAGGTAATTCAATTTTTTTAATAACATACCCTAATTGTTAATTGTTACTGATTGTACAGAACATTAAAGTAACATATTTCTGCGTGACCTTAACCACTGTTATTGTTTGCAGAGAATATTAAAGTAACCATTTTTATGAGTCCTTAACTATGAATCTAATACTCAGAGGAAAATCATTTGTAAATCTGAGCACTAAGAAAGCTGTGACACTACAGAATCCTTATGAAAAAAAATCATAGTCTGTACATGTCAAGTACCTGACTTGTCATTAGTCTTCATAAAATAATAAAGTACTCTGTTTAATGTCGATCAGTGACTTCACCGCCTCTTTCTGTCCTTTTCGAATTACTCACCTATTATTATTCTGGTGAACGTGTTTCTAAAAGCATAACAGACACCTCACACGTCTCGAACTGTCGACCTAACCGCCCAGTTCTCCTCGCTGCTGGGAGAAAGGGAGCTGGGGATTTGGTACGATTCATGTATACATTCGTTACCGGGATCTAAGCGATGTCAGGCAGGGCAGCCGATCGAGGCTACGGCCTACCCCAACGCCAAATCAAAGTCCTTCAAAAAGAAGGCATCGTGCTTACCCCATATAAAAATGGGAAAAAGAACGTTAAAACGAAGACGAAGATTCTGATGAACGTGTTGCAGCTTTCGTTGGAAAACTAACAAAACTTCAGTCTTTTAAACTAACAAAACTTCAGTCTTTTTCCCGGTTCTCTTAACCTAACTGAGAACTGCGGATAAATTTCAGATAATACATCCACTTTCAACCTATTAAAAGTCACGCCACGTAAATTTCTGGGTCATAACTCAGAGTCGCGCGTGTTTCCTCTGTGTTTAAGAAGTTAACTTAAATAATAAAGCTAGATTTATCGCTGAATAACACTAATTAATTTAATTCGGTTTTTAAAGCTCACATAATTCAGAGAAAATGAAAGGCTTCGGGAGCTTGAAATGGCGGTTGAAAATGCCCGAATATCGTTAATGCAAGCTCACGTATGTATATGGATAAACACTCACAAACAGTATGCATGTGGTATGTGTATTAATATAGGTTTGATAACATTTTATAATATACATACATATATATATATATATATGTAATATATATCAAATACATACATACATACATACACACACACACACACACACACACACACACACACACATATATATATATATATATATATATATATATATATATATATATATATATATATATATATATATATATATATATATATATATATATAAATATATATATATATATATATATATATATATATATATATATATATATATACAGTATATATATATATGTGTGTGTGTGTGTGTGTGTGTGTATATAGCCTATACATACATACAGTAAATGTATATAATATATATATATATATATATATATATATATATATATATATATATATATATATGCAATCTAAATGTTATTACAAATAATACTATAACAGGAGTAAATATAATATAAACTGAGGGCCAGGAGAGAATGAGATTTTTCGCCACCCAGTTTCTGCGGTAATGGCTGCAACGTCTAAGAAACTCGTAGCACAAGGTGCTTTGCAGCCACAAGTAACCAAGCGTGTACCGGATATGTAAGTCAAAGCTTCTTGCCCAGGGATTAGGAACCTGGTCATTTCTAATAATAATATCCTCTATAATTTCGCATTGTATTATGGTGCGTTGATGGCAGAGTCTACAGCACGAAATGTATAAAAGGAAAAATTGTGAAAATAATGTATAAACGCAATACAATAAGTTGAATCTCAAACATATTGGTCATTACCGTTGGGGACATACAAAGTGGGTTTAGTGGAAGACGCTCAGAACAAGGTTCCGCTAGTAACTCCTATTCAATAATGTTTGACAACTCCTCGCTGCGGCACATTTAATCCTGTAAAAGACAGCGATTCTTACAATTACAACCAATTCTGTTACTGGAATTAATACATTTCAAAAATTTTAAAAACTCGAAACAGATTCTCCACTTTTCCACATGGCTAATGATTCTGTGCTCTTGTACCAAATTTCAGTATCGAACTTACAACAAAAACGATAAAACCGCGAATTTGAAGATTTCGGAATATATGAAGACCCAGTGGGAGATTTCCTCTTTTCTGTAGATAATGACCCATGCTAAAAATTGCAGGTGCTTCCATACTGTTTCAGCTATTTTAATACTGAGAAAGGGGTCGCGATAACATTTAACGCAGAAGAAAAGACTGTATTTGTAGTTTCACTGCAATCACTTTTTGACCCTCTCCAAGATTACTGGAACCTATTCTCTTTTTTACCTTCAGATTGCTAAGGTCATTTAGGCAACCAAAATACAATGCATATTGAAAAGCTTTCAAAGTTGGGTAACATAATACGATCGAGTTACGACGCAAAACTAGAAAGTCTAATAAAACTTCCTTACATAAAAGACCACAAAAGTAAAATTCACGAGCTTCACGTGTACAATTTATGGTTTGAAACGAGAGCATAGTGAACTTGTCAGCATTCCAACGAATGACACTTAATAACAGCATAGTGATCAAGCATTTTTAACCTATCAATGCACTTCGTACACTACATATACCAATTTAAATTAACTTTTAGGAACAGGAACCTACGAAACGAAACAATGATGACTGACTGACCTGAGAACAGTGACATACATCTGGCATAAATAGGAGCCTTGCGTATTCAGCAAATATTTGCCTGTATACATATTATATGATTGGGTTGGCATAAGAAAAAGAGAAGTGGAGAGCAAATGCGACGGAAATTACTCCCTTCATATTGCATGAGAGGTCAGGCAAGTAATAAAAATTGCAGTGGTAAAATGTTAAAGATGATATCCGCGTATTTTCGGGGATTAGCAATAACAAAAATGAACTTACAATAAAAATAAGATAGAGTAACACGCAACAACCAGACTGTGAGTCAACAAAGATCGGCTCAAACAAGAGAACTATTTGATAACTAAGCATTAAAACTTGATAACTAAGCATTAAAACTCGGCACAAATGTATAGACTAAGTACATAAGGAATGGAACAGAATATAAAATTTACGCCAAAGGCCAAGCGCTGGGACCTATGAGGTCACTGAATAATGGAAGGGAATTTGAGAGTAAAAGGTTTTAAAGATGTAACAAGGATAACCTCGCAGTTGCACTTTGAAATAACTGTTAGGAGAAGGTGGAAAGTCAGATGGAAGAAAGAGAATATGAACGAAAGTAGAATCAAAGGAACGAAAGGGGTTGCAGCTAGGGGCCGAAGGGTAATGCCTACAGTGCACCACGTGAGGTGCACTGACGGCATTTACCTCCCTAGGGGGGAAAAGTATATAAGAAAACACAGCAAAAGAGGACCTAAAGACAAACTGGTCAGGCGCCAACTAATTTCGCGTAATTGAAAAGCAGCTTAGCTGCCTACTTATCTGGAAGATGTCTGATCACTTTATCCAAATATTTATTTCCTTTATCAACCCAAAGACACTTCAAGTTCTTATTTGGAGTGGCTCTAGAGAAAAAATACAACAGTCAATACACACTAGCCTGCTGAAACCCCTACACACACACACACACACACACACACATACACATATAAACAAATACAAACCGAAGCACATCATGCGCTAATAAATTAATCCGGCGAGACTTCCAATTCAATAATCTTTCCATTCCTTTCATCCAGCAATATCTAGGCCTTCCTCACACACATCATTTCTAAATAATATACTTTTCGGAAGTTCTGCCTCTCTCAGCCACCCCCCAAAACATAGCAAATCTCGGTCCTTCCCAAACTTGCCCCAAGTCCATTTTTTCTTTCGTCTCGCTAAGTGTCGTGACATCCAACTTTTTCTCAAGAAAATCGTAAATAATTTATTTGTTCTTTCCTGTACAGGACTTACATACATTTTGATGCATGTGATTTATGTAATAATATATTCTCATTGTTCCCTAATCACGTAATTTCCGGCATGACGACTTCTAATTTCCGTCGGAGAAAAATATGAAAAAACAATCAGATCTATTTCATTCATTTTATTTTCTGATCATATATATATATATATATATATATATATATATATATATATATATATATATATATATATATATATATATATATATACACACATACCTATAAGTCTATATATAAATATGTGTATGTATGTATGTGTGTGTATACAGTATTTCAGTCCATCACTAATTTTACGCAAGACAGTTTTTACTTCCTTACCTTAAGCCATAGTTAAACCATTACTATGAATTCCTAAAACTTGAGAACAATTTACATACTCACTAATGAGCTACCATGGTGGATATGAGATGGTTTCGATTCCGAAGTCGACCGAAATTATGTAAAAGAACCGAAAACAATTCTTATCTGTACTGATGATTGAACAGATAAGAGGTTGTCATTTTGGGAGAAAGTTATTCGCTATTAGTAGGTTATAAAATAATATTTGTGGCTTAACATTTGAAAGTATATAAATGGCTTATGTCAATTAGAAACAGAAACATCCAGTACATACATATATATATATATATATATATATATATATATATATATATATATATATATATATAATCCATGTATACATATATATAAACATATACGTATATATCTATGAATACACATATATATACAAATATATATATATAATATATTTCTATATATATATATATGTACTGTATATATGCATGTCTATGTATAAACACACACACACACATATACATATATATATATATGTATATGTATATGTATATATATACACATGTATATACATACTAATCAGGCTCTTCTAAAGACTTTGGAAACAAAGAGGGAAGATGTGGAGTTGGGGATCATTATAACGACTGTAAAGAAACGCGACCGGTAGAATGAAAATATTTTTTATCATTATCGCAGTTGCAAGCCAAACCTCCACCCTAGTTCGAAAACACAAATGCTAAAGGTCCATATATATTAAATATTTCGTTCAATCTACCTCTTCTCATTTGTCCAGTGATTTGACGAAGGCCTATAAGGAATGAGGAAAAGGAAAGAAATGTGTAACAAATTCTCTCCAAATTTTCTTTATTCTTGCTAGCATTGAAATATGTTCTTTGCATTTTCCCCATTAGGAGAGAGAGAGAGAGAGAGAGAGAGAGAGAGAGAGAGAGAGAGAGAGAGATCGTTACCTATCAATGGGCCTGTTTGCACAGTTTTGGTAGACCTGCACTGGATACAGCCAGAAAAGTTAATAAGTTTATCAGGGGAAATTTTGAGTTGATCTTGGGCTTCACAGAAGAAATAATAATAATAATAATAATAATAATAATAATAACAATAATAATAATAATAATAATAATAATGAAATTCTCCTGCACTCTACCAGCTGTCTGAAGCGCCTGTATTTAATAACACTGTCAAAATGAACCTACGCTGGAAAGAAATTACGCAAGTTTTCAAAAGCTTTCATTCTAGCAAATTTTTTCCTATCTCTTTTTGTGTGATCATTTAACGATTATAGCTAAATTATGTTAAGGCAATATCGATTCACGAAGATTACGCAGGATAAAGACGCATTATTATGATTAAAATGAAAAAAATACATATAAATCATTTGCGAGAACGCATGACAAAGTGCGTATCTGCTATCGTGATATTACGGAATCGCCGATCTCAGAATTAAATGCGCAGAATTGCATGATCGCAACAAATATTTATAAAAGAAGAAATAAATGCGCAGAATTGCATGATTGCAACACATATTTATAAAAGAAATATAAGTTTTTTATCAAAGCGTAAAATGGTTCCTTGCGTTATGTCCAGAGTATAATTACTGCTTGATCATTAATCAGGAATGCTATCAATCTTATTTTCCGATTAGCTGTCATAACTTCCATTTGTTCTTTTCACTTGTCAGTCAACTGCCATTTCCAGTAACAAGTTGTGCTTTAACAGAGATCTTCCACTTTCACAATTGATCCCTGACCCTATTTGCCAGCCGAGGGCGACCGGGTTTACTGAACAGCAGCATCAATACGCAGGTAATGTGCCTCGCAGCCGAACTTCTCAGTTCCAGAGGTCCTTTATTCCTCACACCGTTAGACTGTGGAACAGTCTCCCTGAGGATGTTGTACAACTGGAACCTCGAAAGTTCGAGCGAAGATGCGATGCATTGCTACCCCAGGCCATATTTATATTTTATAACTTACATTATCTACTAATTTATTGATCTGTTAATTTATTTTTGCTTTTCTAATAACTGGTCTCTTCTTTCTGTATTTCCTGTTACCTTCTGTTACTTCTATACAATTAACACCATATTCTTTGGAAGCTTGGATTTCAAGTCAATGAGAAGGTTTCATCTTCAGAATAATAATAATAATAATAATAATAATAATAATAATAATAATAATAATAATAATAATAATAATAATAATAATAATAGTAGTAGTAGTAGTAATAATAATAATAATAATAATAATAATAATAATAATAATAATAATAATAATAATAATAATAATAATGCCACTACACCGACCTCGAATGTTTTTCTTACTGCCTCAATCACAAAAACTGCTCGCACTCTGCAGTCTTAATTTCATATATCAATTTTCGTGAATTTTAAAAATCAATAATCATTTAACACACGAAATCCTCAAGCCTTTCTAACCAACCTCCAACAATGCATTACATGTTTTATGCATTCGGTCTGCAGGGAACGAAGAACGGGCACGGGGCAGAAGATAAAAGAATTTCAGAAATTAAAACACTTGCGAGAAACAGGGAACGGATAAGTTAAAAAAATGTCTTCTAAAACCCTGCCACCAATTCGAAGTTCTAGTCAGCTCACACAAAAATTGATATTTCAAGGGATCCAAATGGTTGACATATTCATTACCAAGTTCTTACCTTTCCTGTCATTCAATAGTTACGTAATCCATATATTTTATTCGTTACTAGATCACTGCTGATGTCTAATCGTTTGACATGCTTGTGTCACAATGCTTTAGTATAATCCTTCCTCATTAGAATCAACCACAAAAACCATTCTAAAGTGTCCTGAAGTTACAAAATAATTGAGAAGAATACAAAATTAAATACACAGAAATATTGAAAAGTGGACAAAAAAATACTTAACATCAAGAAAAATAACTGAACAATCAAAAAACACATTTTACCATGACAGCAAATTTTCCAATTAGACTTGTAAACTTGGTTTTACAATTAATATCGCAGCAACTGTGGACATTCACGCACACACGGAGAAGAAATTCTCCGTAAAAAAATTCCTAACAAAATTCACCGTCAATACATATCTATAAACATTCCAACGCTAACTGAGAATCTAGAAATTATATAAAAAAAATAGTAGAAATGATGATAAAAACAGTGATACCTTTTAAAGAAAGACATCTGCTTCGGCAACGCAATTGAATAAATTATGCATACAAAAAAATTCCTCCCAAAAATTAGATAAGGGATAATACCATTCTCTTTCCAAAGTCAGTGACTCCCCCCCCAAAAAAAAAATTTTTTTTCGCAATTCCCAAGACAATGAGCCTAGAATAGCATATATCGCGCAGTCCATGGAACTGTGTAGTACAGGCTATAAAAATGATAAGGGGTTACCCATTCACTGAAAACCCTAAAGTTACATGTGTGCACCGGTGGATGGATGGATGGACGGGTATGGGTATAAAGCCATGGCCGGGTACTAGGGCCCATAAGGGGACCGGTGAAGCCACAAAAATTTGACAGAAGTTGGGAAGCAACCAGCGAGAACCCCAAAATTACGTGTGAGTAAGGGCGGGTTAAACGTTTCTGATAGGAGAATGAAGTGTAGGAGGGTTGACGTTTATTGCAAATGATGCAGCACTGGCAGTGAATAGCAAAGTGAAACTGAAACTAAAAAAGCAGTTTGAGGCTGAACATCGACTGTTAATGCAGATGGTATATGAATAAAAGCGATTGACTTATAAAGTTATTTAAGAGTAAATATAATGGGTTATAGTACGATGCAACAAGAGGCGAGTCACAGAATAGGTGAAGCAAAGAAGGAATGTATGAGAGGAATGTTGAGCCAACTCTCCTTTAGGGAAGATAAACTTGGATGTTGAATGTAAATTTAAAAAAAGGGTGGGCGCTGATGGCATGATCTGTTCGAGTAGTATATATAGCATAAAAATAATCGAAAGAGTAAGTAATGTGGTAAAAATATTTCTACTGAGTAAAAGAAACGATTGATTAGTATTTCGGGACAGTTTGATTATGGAAACAGAATGGAGGACAATATATTATCTTCAAAAGAGTATATAATTCAGAAGAGTTACATAGGACCAGTAAAGACGGCTGTCTACAAGGTGCTGAAAAGATGGAGTGAAAGGGGGTACTGGAATGGCCGAGGCTTAATATCTAAGAAGCATCAGAGTGCATGCAAAATGAGGTACAAGGTGTAACGTATCTAGGACGGGTTCGACTCGCCGCATCATTTACTTATTTTATTTTATTTTATTTTATTATTATTATTATTTATTATTATTATTATTATTATTATTATTATTATTATTATTATTATTATTATTATTACTATTATTATTATTATTATTATTATTATTATTATTATTATTATTTTTGTAGTCGGTGTTGGATGATTTAAATAACCCCCTCAACTACTATACATTTCTGAGAGCAATTGGAAAGTGGACTGACTTTAAGTTCCACGAGGATAAACGTTTCACGATAAAAAAAAATACACAAATCCATTAATAAATTATCTATTTTTCTCCATACTATTAATTAATGCTGTCTTTGACCAAAGGAATTTGAAAGTGAAAGCATATAATTTGGCACAAATTAGTCCAGCGTTGCGGAAAGCCATGAATTTACTTATTCATTTGTACTATACTGAAACAAAAAAAAAAAAAAATTAATTAAATGCTACGGAAATAATTCTCAAATTCAGGAGGTATTATGTATCACATATTATCAAACTTACAAAGAAAAAGAAAAAAAAAGGACTTCGCGCAAGAAAATAACTTTCAATTTTACGAAACCTTAGTTAACTAAGCATCATCAGAAAACGCCCATAACTTTGCCTGAAATATAAGTTCAATTATGAGCAGCGTCTCTACTGCGCACACCGATCGTTCCTTTGTTACGAGGGAGACCCGCGGCACAGCTTTCGCCGGAGGTGCCTGCCATCGTAAAACACATTAAACTTCTATCAGTAAACGGGGGAAATTTTTTCAATAATTGGATGTCAATCGAGATACTTTACGCTGTTGGTAGCGCAAAATTAGATAAGAATCGCATGGCCGTTTTTTGTTTTCGGTCGGGACAAGCTGAACATGTCTTCGCCATGTCCCCTGGGAAACTTCACATTCCACACAGGAACTTACCAAAGTGATATACATATATTCATGGTCCTCCGGCCACGGAGTGCTAGAGAAAACACAAACTATATGTGGGAGTTGGGTGAGTAGTGCTTCTTTATTCGCAGATATTTAGTAGTGCTTCTTTATTCGTAAATATTTAGTAGTGGTTCGTTATTCTTTAATTTTTAGTAGTGCTTCTTTATTCGTAAATATTTAGTAGTGCTTCTTGATTCGTATATACTTAGTAGTGTTTCTTTATTCGTAAATTTTTAGCAGTGCTTCTTTATTCGCAAATATTTAGTAGTGCTTCTTTATTCGTATATATTTAGTAGTGCTTCTTTATTCGTATATTTTAGTAGTGCCTTTTTATTCCTAAATATTTAGTAGTGCTTCTTTATTCGTAAATATTTAGTAGTGCTTCCTTATTCGTATATATTTAGTAGTGCTTCTTTATTCGTAAATTTTTAGTAGTGCTTCTTTATTCGTAAATATTTAGTAGTGCTTCTTTATTCGCAAATATTTAGTAGTGCTACTTTATTCGTATATACTTAGTAGTGTTTCTTTATGAGTAAATTTTTAGTTCTTCGTTTGCTTGCACTACAGTTCATCTTTCTCCATGCTGAGAAAGAACTACCACTTTTACTTAATTACGATTTAATGAAAAGCTGACTTTTAAAGGTCCCATTTTTTAAAATCAAAACACATATTGCTTAAAATAAACAAAGTGAATACATACACAGCACCACTGTATACTCCTCTGTGCTACTCGTGCTGTTTATAGTGACATCAAATTGAACTGTATCCAAGCAATGTAAAATTACATAATGCAAAATAATCTGCTTTGCAGGACAGTACAGATATTTTGAGTATCTTTTAATTTCAGTCTCCAACTGGCGATATGTACCAAAGGAATGGATCACACCTTAGCTGTCCTTCTCCCTAAATTGATCACTTTGAATTCCTGACGATCACCAGTACTTGATTTCTTCAGTAGACACTTCATAAATACGAATGATGAGAAATATGAACAAAATCATTATACGTATAGGCCACAATAGACGGGATAAATAACGCACACTCAGATGCAACTATATTTTCAATGAAAGACACAAATAGATATCTAATTCGGTGCATTGGTTTATCGTAGTATTTCTTTTAAGTGTAAAAAACACACACATATATATGTGTGCACGTGTGCGTGTGTGTGTGCGTGTATGTCTGCGTGTTTGCACTTAAAAGAAATACTACGATAAATCAATGCACCTAATTAGATATCTATTTGTGTCTCTCATTGAAAATATATTTACATCTGAGTGTGCGTTATTTATCCCGTCTATTGTATACTAATAATGATTTTGTGCGTCGGTATACAGTATACATATAAATATAAATATATATACATATGCGTGTGTATGTGTGTGTGCGTGCGCGAGCCTTAACACATTTTCCCTGACATTAAAAATCCAAGCATTTAACAGAAATGGTAAGATTAGCTGGATCTGCAACAGTACAGCAATATCAGTTTCTAGCTGAAAGTTCAGGATAAAACTTCTGCAGCAACTTCGAAAAACTGCCGTTAGCACTTCCGGTGGGTAAAAATAGAGGGCTAAAGTACCTTTAAGAACTAACCTTCATTCGACATACCAATGCGTTACACTGTTTTGACCTGACTGGATATTTCGACGTGTATATATGTGTGTATATGTGCGTATGTATGTATATGTATATGTATATGTATATGTATATATATATATATATATATATATATATATATATAATGTGTGTGTATATATACATACATACATAAATATATATATATATATATATATATATATACACACACATAAATACATAGGTATGTATATATATATGCGTGTATGTATGTATTTATGTATATGGATTGTATTATACAAAAAGTGGTTGCAGAAGGATGAAAAGGTTTAGATTGGAGTAATGCAAGAAACTTAAAAAATGCTGAGTAAGTTATGTTAATCATCATACCGTAAGATTTATAATAGTTCGCGTAACAGAATGCCTCAAGCATCTAGGGAGATGGGCTCGAGATAAACCTACAAAAAAAAATAACGAGGACAAAGTCTGCACAGAAATGTAATCATTCTAGAGGAGAAAGCACTACTGTGGGACTCTTTCAAATATATAGGAACACGAATTCAGTACAACTTCTAACTAGTTGGAACTTGGTGAAAGATTAAAGGAGGCAAATCAGTCAATGACAAAATAAATAATATTTTGGAAATCAAATGCAATGAAATTACATACGAGAGTAACATTATACAACAGTACAGTACAATCTGCATCTCCACACAGACATGAATCAAGGTATGAGAATGAAACAACATTCAAGAGATAATGTCGATTTGAAAATAGCACTTAAGAAGAATATCCGGAGCCAAAGAACAGGACAGTGTGAGAAATCATAAGGGGAAATTATGGACGTTCTATACGCAGATACGATAAGAAGGAAGAGGAGATAAGAGACTGCTTTGATACGTATTTCACAGCATGTGACAATGTCAACTGGGATTCTGAGGGCGCCGAAAGAGTTGCAAGACCCAAGGCCTACTTGCAGGAGAACTATGGCTGGAGATGAATGGAGACAGTGGGAGTGAAAGCAGATGAAAAACGAGGCTCTTCGAGTCGCACGGGGTTGGAGGCAATGATGATGTGAACGCGCACACACAAACACATACACAAACACACACACACATATATGTGTATATACACACATATGTGAGAGAGAGAGAGAGAGAGAGAGAGAGAGAGAGAGAGTTCAGTGCAGACGTTCTGAAAACTAATGCTAAAATGATGATATGATACTTTTGGAACTCACTTCTTTTTTGCATAGTGTCCTAATTTATATCACGCAAATAGTTGTAAATATTAAAATATTACAAAAACCATCACATTACAAGAAGCAATCTGAAAGTCGCCACCCATTCGACGAACGAAAACTAGAGACACGGCAAAATATTACATTTACACCTCACAAGTAGACACCGACTCGAAAAGAATCCCGAATTATTTATTCGGCCAACTCTCCCGACAGATGACAAAGCGTAGTTTGCACAGAGAAGGGAAAATCCCAAGAAACAATTCTGGAACTTCAAAGCAATCAAACGGCTGTGGCCAAAGACAAACATTTACACGATTGGTAGAATTTTCGCCGGGAACTTTGGGGCGAAACGGGAGGGAGGAAAAATATGAAGGAGAAGAAACAAGTTTCAGGAACCATAACACATGCAAATGAACAATTCCCTGCCACACGCGACGCGCATGCGCCTGATATAGTACCGGGGGCATCTGGGTCGGCTAACGAAAAGGCCGAGAACTGTTTGCCAGTGTCCAACTGACTTTCCGACAGTGAGCACCACCTCACAATCCCAGGCAATCAGGCCAGACGCACACAGGCAGTCTCGGATTGAATACTCCTTTGTCCTTCGTCGTTCGCTTCTTATTTCTAAAATCATTCGGATTGAAACATCTAGCACCGCACTAAAGCATTGCAGACTATGTCGAACGTTGAAATGTTTAGCACTAAACCTTAGTTTCTATTCTATTCGAGAGAAATCAAAGAATTCGCCAGTGTAATAGTTTCTTCGCGCTGCGCAGTGTCACGTTTCTTGTTGACATTACTTATAAAAATCCATACCTTAAGTACATTAATAAAATCTAAGCCTTCACATGATCAATGAAAAAGTACGTCCAGTTTTTGCAAAAGTTAGAAATAAAGTCCAGAAAACTGATTGACACTGAAATGATTGATCGAATGATGATGCAAATAGTGTGAACGATTGCAGGACGTACTTAATAAAATGAACAATATTTTTCGTACGTTGATCGCTTCAAAGTGAGAAAATCAAATAAAAATCGCCTTAAGTATAAAACGAAAGTTAAACATGTCGAACAAAATCCTGATCTATCTCGCACTCACAGGGATCTTCGCTGTTAGCGTAGGTAAGTTATTTATGCTTCATGTGACTGGCAAGGTAAGGTGGTTTTGTACTGCTCATGTATACAACCAGAATAATTCGAACTGGTTATGAAGAGTATGTGACTAATCGCGAGTTATCAAAATTTCGAGAAAAATTAAATGGAATTCAAAAACATAAATTACGAATTGTATGTCAGTTTCACTAAAAGAAAACTAATGAATATATATAAACACATTTGTACGTACACATATATATGTATATAAGTTCTCCAAAATAAATAAATAAATATAAATATAAATTTATATATATACTCTCATGCATAAATAAGTAAATAAAAAACATATATATACATACATATATATATATATATATATATATATATATATATATATATATATATATATGTATATACACATTCTCATGCATAAATAAGCAAATAAAAATATATAGATATATATAAATTCATATATATAACATAAATATATATAAAATTATAGCAGTAAAAGTACACGGCACGACAAAATGGAAAATGTCCAAATACATAGAACAGAGGGAGAGAAGAAGAGATGATTGTATTATTGCTTAAAAGGGGTAGAGATACAGCCCCGAAATATGGCGATATTTTGCGCTCCCTTCCTTTTAGCTGCAATTACACAATTCTTTCTCATATATAGATATGTATGTATGTATATATATATATATATATATATATATATATATATATATATATATATATATATATATATATATATTTATATATGTACATATATATATATGTGTTTGTGTGTGTAGTTATATTCATGGTATGCAAAAAAAAAAAAAAACAGTTACGATAAAGTCACCAATAACTGAATATCTTAGACGTCAAGTCAAGCTCTATGTTAAACATGTTTCTTTTCGACAAAACATACAATTTGACAAACAGACTAAAATTTTATTTTATTTTATTTCACTTTGTTTTATTTTATTTTATTTTAACAAGAAGGAACAATGGTTTTTTTTGTCATTTTAAACTCCAAATTTTATATTTTGCCTCCCAATTGGTAGCTTTAATTTACATTATCTTTTCCGTTTCTTCATAATCCAGTTTATTCAGTTTTACCCACAAGTTTTCCCATACATCAAAGAGGAGACACATGAAAACTGGTCAAATCATCCTTTCGTGAGCTGAATGATTTATACTCGATTCTAATCATGAAGCAGCTAAATCTGTCACGATGCTGCGTCATGAACAACAACACGATGTTGCGTCATGAACAACAACAATTCAACTGTGAAGACTAGGACGCACACTATGAAAGCGTCTTAGTCATCCCCCAGATTACAGTGTATTTTACATCAGATTGGTTAGAATACGGATGTACCTTTCGTAGTATTATGTTCATAAAACGACGGTACCACATTCTGCTTTAATTTATTTTTTGCTATCTAAGCATGCGAGTTTTTAATTTACTCGTTACAGATGAACTGCTCATCTGTATGCAAAATGAACTATGCATTGTAGCGTACGTGATGATTGTGTGTGTGCGTGTGTGTGAGTGTGTGTGTATATATATATATATATATATATATATATATATATATATATATATATATATATATATATATATATATATATATATATATATGTGTGTGTGTGTGTGTGTGTGTGTGTGTGTGTGTTCGTGTGCGTATGTCTATATGTATATATATATATATATATATATATATATATATATATATATATATATATATATATATATATATACACATATATATACATAGATAGATAGATATAAAATTAACTCACGCTTATATCTGTACTTTTTGGCATGTTAACTAATAATTCCAAAAAAAAAAAAAAAAATTTTTAATTAAGCAAATGGTATTGACATTCTTTTCATAAGTTCCAACAACCGTTTATTACCATGTTTATTTAAAAAAAAAAATAAAAGACAAAAGCTTACTTTATCCTATAACAAAGAAAAAAGAAAAATTTGGAACGCAGATGAAAAAGAATATTTTATAAATTAGGAAGGTTCATAAATCATTCAATGAGCAATGATGCAGTCTCTCCAGCTTGCAAAAAAAAAACAATAAATAAATAAAAATAAAATAATTAAATTAACTGTCAAAAGCCGCAAATAATTATCAAGAGAAAATGAGGTACACTGCTTTATAAATAACTGTAGTTCCCGTTACACTGACTTCCCGCAGTATGATTAATAATTATGCAAATTTAATACGTTCAGAATCATCATTATTATTACTGGAGTCGTATCTAAAAATCTTTACGAGCTAATGAATCACATTCCGCAATCACAGAACATCACAAAAATTACGGTGACGAAAACCTAACCGATGGAAATAATCATTCTTAAAATTCATGAAAACACAGTAAATTCCTGAAATCCTAAAATAAAAATGCAAATATAAACTGCTTTCAGTTTACGTTTCTCTTTCTCAATCCTCGTTTCATCATCTGAAATGGCTGTCTGCTGCTGCCTCAAAAACTCACGTGTGAGTTGTAACAAAAACATCTAGGTCGTTAATTGAAGGTTGCATAAAGAAAGGTGCACTTTCAAGTTTTTGAACGTCATTCCGGCATTGTAAGTATGCCGTTCAATAGAACCTTCATCAGAGATATAATGGTATTTTACAATCTCTCTCTCTCTCTCTCTCTCTCTCTCTCTCTCTCTTAAAAGAAAAACCTGCAATAGCACACATAATCAAACAGTGATGAAACTACTTTCGCACTAGTTCCCCCCAAAAGAAAGACCCCGTAGGGGGGTAGTGGCCTCAGTGCACCTAACGCGGTGTGTGTGTGTATATATATACTGTTTTATAATATATATATATATATATATATCATAGGTATATTTTTACATACATATATATATATGTATATTTACTATTTATGTACATAAATAATACACATGTATATATATATACAATGTATATATGTATATAAATACATATATATATATATATATATATATATATATATATATATATATATATATACACACACACACACACACACACACACACACACACATATATATATATATATATATATATATATATATATATTTCAACTGTACACGCCTTTTCCATTAGAGCCTGTGCCTCAAATTTTCTGGGAAGACTAGCACTTCTCTATCCAATCTGCGACCCACCACAGCGAAGTGACTATCAGGTGGAAATTGAATGCTTGGAAAAGAGTTCTAAGTGAGCCCCTCGCCTGAGCGGGAATCGATCTCAGAACTTTTTTTGGTAGAGTCTCGTCACCTCTGGACCACGGGGGCGAAGGTCAGTAAATGGCAATTATCTATCGAAAAAGAGATTTTGGAAAAACCGTATACATTTTCGGCGTGGGATTAAATAACAATTACTATCGACAGTTTATTATTGACTGACAAATTACAGATACTTTGTTAATTCATTTTGCCAAAAATCCTGGGTAGCAAGTCTAATCAGAGAGATTTATTTTGTGTTTCTGTTTGCAAAAAGTTCTTGAACACTAAACCAGCTTATTCCTCTTGGAATACTATTCTAATATATTATGTACATGTACACACACACACATATATGTGTATATGCATACATATATATACACATATGTACTGTATATATATATATATATATATATATATATATATATATATATATATATATATATATATATATATATTATATATATATAAATATATATATATATATATATATATATATAATTGTGTGTTTGTATATATGTATGTATAAATATATAAATATATACCTGTATACATACATATTGTTTTGCACCTCTGTGGATTGAAAGCACGGCTGTGATGATGATGAGCTCGAGGCACAGGGGTCGGAATTATTTAACGGGTCAAGACAGATAAGACATTACATTACTCTATAAAGCTGGTCAATAATAGCCAGATGGCTTTAAAAGTTGACATGAGAAGAACTGTTCGGGGTTTACGCAAGGAATGAAGTGTAAGGAATAAGTGTTTGCTACAAAACAGTTCCGTTAGACAAAAGACTATACGTGGCATGGATAAGTCACAGATAAGTCTATAAAAATCTATCGACAGAATCAACAGAGGCAATGTGTAGAGTATTCAGGTACATTCTGATTAAAAATTTTCATGATGGAAATGTAGTAATAAGTTTACCAAACACAGATGGTAGAATGACTGTTTTGGTGTTAGAAATGAGTGTGATACAGGAGTATATTATGTCTCTATGACAGTTTGATACCTTGACTATACGAAATGGCTTAAGAAGTCAGAGAAATTATTTTGAGAAGTAGGTGGGAAGTCATGGACTAAGAAAACAGGTCATGGCTGAAATGCTGACCAGCTGACGCTTGCAGATGATACAGTACTGACCGGAGACAGGGAAGCAAAAATGCAAGTGCTTGCAAAAGGAAAAAGTTGAGAGTAAATACGAAGAGTGAGTTGAAGCATAGGAAATCAATATGAACGGTGGTAGAATCGCATCAGCTGATCTGTATCAGTACTTGAGGGTAAATATAATGGTTGATGGCAGGATGGGAGAAGAGGAGTTACAAAATAGGTGAAGCAAGAAAGGTACGAGGGTGCGAACAAAAGACTGGAGTTTCTATGGAAGCCAAGGTTGAAATGTATGAAAGGTTTGTTAAGCAAACTCTCCTTCATTGAAGTTTATTGTCAACGTTGAATGTGAAAGAAAAAAAAAGGGTGAGGCTGCAGAAGTGAACTGTTTGTGTACAATACATGTGGAAAAACAAAACTGGTAAAAAGTTGCCATAGATGGAAGGATGGATCAGATTGTTTTGAGATGGTTCCAGTAAATGGAAAAGATGGAAGATGATAAACTTGGCGATAAGAATGTATAACTGAGAGATGTTAGGGACGGGATACGCCTTGGTATATGATGCTAAAGAATAAAATTTTGATAAACAGCTTTTATAAGTGCCAAATGAGATGGTCTTTGCATCTTGAACTTTAAGACTGGTACAGAGTTTTCGAAGAGGCTTGTAGATGATAAGAGTTACCAACGAATTGGGTCCTATATTCAATTAATTTCACAGAATTCTTGAAAACTGTTTTGTTTTCCTTGACCCCTACAATACCCCCCTATATAATTAAATGACTAAATTAAGTTTTCGACGAGGCTTGGAGATTACAAACTTAAAAATGGAAAGGGTCCTAAACACAGTTATTTTCACATTAATGCTTGAAATACTGTATTCCTCTTCCTTTACTTCTACAACAGTCACGTTAATGAAATTTTAAAATCTGATTAAATAAATTATTAAGTCCGCATACAAAAAAAAGGTAGAACACGTCACATGTACAGCCTTCATTCTAAGTATCACTGTGCCTCCTTTAATGGCAAAAAGCCCACCTGACCCCTAATTACCACTTCAGCTGAATTATCCGACGTAATCACAACTCCATCAGTGTGTAGCAGAGAGCATCAAGCGATAATCGAGCAAGAACCCGCATCCGGGAAGACACAAAACTTTGGATGAACCGAGCGGAAACGAGCGCCATACTTTGGCAGGTAAGGAAGTGGCCGCTATAACAGTCGCTAAAACGAGCACGCAACTTGACTGACTGACTTCGTTGAAACGAGAGTCCAAAATACGCCGGGATTAGACAAAGAAATTCCTCCAAGGAGTTTGATTTTCCTTTCAATAACATTTTTTTAAATGGTCTGAAAGATCGAATCAACGTGATTTGGCTGATTTGTAAATATTTCTGATTTATCATTACGGGAGTAGGCAAAGAAATTCCTCCAAGGAGTTTGATTTTCCTTTCAATAACATTTTTTTTTAATGGTCTGAAAGATCGAATCAACGTGATTTGGCTGATTTGTAAATATTTCTGATTTATTATTACGGGATTAGACAAAGAAATTCCTCCAAGGAGTTTGATTTTCCTTTCGATAAAATTTTTTTAAAGGTTTGAAAGATCGAAATCAACGCAACTTGGCTGAAATGTAAATATTTATGATATTTCAGCCAGACAATGACATTTCAGACTATTTCCATACTTCAGCCTAAAAAAAAAATAAAAAAATTATAAGGTTTCAGCACCGGTGCTTTGCATATTTTTCAGTAAAAAAAAATTGCACTGCTATGAAACTACCAATAGCACTACGGATCCTTATGCTCGTAAAAGCAAAAAGAAAAACAGGGGGAAAAAAATCCTGGAGTTATTTTAAAGCGGGAAGCTCTCGCGCCAAAAATACAGAATATCATTTTTCATGCACTACTTTTGTACCTTTGCTCATTGATTTACAGTTGCTATATATTTTTTTTTTATTTGCATTCGTATTTTACATTTTGCAGCTCGGTTTTGCAGCTTCCGCCCACACGGGCAAATTACAGGCCTTTAAACCCTCTTCAATAAGAATGAACTATTATTTCGAAATATACAATTTTACACTGAAACAATCAAACTCCAGAAATGGAATATTTTCGGTTCCTATCATAACACTGTCTTATTCTGAACTGATATCAAATTATATTTTGAACGATGTAAAAGTTTAAGTCGCTCCACCCTGCAATTGTACAGCAATGTAGCACACGGTATACATCACAGCACGGAACCAGGTCACCTATACCGGAGAAATAATGATTCAGACAACAATAAATGCGAACAAAGTTCCGATGCCAACTGGGAATCGAAGCACTTGTTCTAAGGGAATGTTTGCTCAAGATGCATGGCCTTTATGCGCCTGAGGCGAAGGTTAGTTCAACTGGAATTAACACAATACCTCTCCCAATATACTGGTATTCCCTATTTTTGACAACATTTTACTCTTCGCTTAATGCTTAATTCTTTGCTGGAATGACATTAATTAATATATATATAAAACAAGATAAATTTCCATGATGACTGTTAGCGAACAATAATATATACAAAACAAGATAAATTTCCAGGATGACTGTTAGCGAACAATAATATATATAAAACAAGATAAATTTCCAGAATGACTGTTACCGAACAATAATATACTGTATATAAAACAAGATAAATTTCCAGAATGACTGTTAGCGAACAATAATTTCTATAAAACAAGATAAATTTCCAGAATGGCTGTTAGGGAACAATAATATATATATAACAAGATAAATTTCCAGCACTGGTTATATATTCAAGTGACAAAACACAATTGCAATATATAAAATAACAAAATCGAAAACGGTCTCATCTTCCTTCCCCTACAGAGAGAGAGAGAGAGAGAGAGAGAGAGAGAGAGAGAGAGAGAGAGAGAGAGAGAGAGAGAGAGAGAGAGAGAGAGAGAGAGAGAATTCGAACACATTTTGTTTACAAGTAAGGCAAATTAACGCAAAGAATAAATCGTATGCCAAGGACAGATTATGAACATGAATAACAATTGTCAGCACCAGGGACAACAAATTATTTATCGAACGCAAACCGGGTGCATCGCCACTTCTGATAAAATTTAATCGTGCAAAGATTTCACAATTCAACAGGGATGAATTTTACAGAGTGGCAGTTGGGTAATTCAACTGAACTTTCCGATGCCAAGCGTTCAACATCAAACAATAACACGACCGAAATCATGCGCATGCGAGTATACCAACTAGCGAATGAGTGGAGAGAGAGAGAGAGAGAGAGAGAGAGAGAGAGAGAGAGAGAGAGAGAGAGAATTGTTATGTACAAATTTTCCAACAGTCAAAACTTATTTACAATGGTACGGCGGATGGCCATGAATATAATTAAGCCCTATGCTCTGCTTTTTGCCTGACTCTTTCCCAAGGACGGCGGCATGCGTCACTGTCTCGGCTTCGTCAGGAGGGCAAGCAGTCGAAGGACGACGTGAACTAACTCTCCTCAGGGTCTCGAGAAGATTCCATGCCAAAACTCCTGCTGTTCTTGTTGGGCCCTTAACCAATGAAGTTGTGGATGTTTGGACAGATGAAGGGGTTTCTTACAGTCCTGGGGTAAGAGGAAAATTACAGGGGTTCTTACAGTTCTTGGGTATGACGAGAACTACACAGGTTTCTTACAGTTCTTGGGTATGAGGAGAACTGCAGGGGTTTCTTACAGTTCTTGGGTATGAGGAGAACTGCAGGGGTTTCTTACAGTTCTTGGGTATGACGAGAACTACACAGGTTTCTTACAGTTCTTGGGTATGAGGAGAACTGCAGGGGTTTCTTATAGTTCTTGGGTATGAGGAGAACTGCAGGGGTTTCTTATAGTTCTTGGGTATGAGGAGAACTGCAGGGGTTTCTTACAGATCTTGGGTATGAGGAGAACTACAGGGTTTCTTACATTTCTTGGGTATGAGGAGAACTACAGGGTTTCTTACAGTTCTTGGGTATGAGGAGAACTACAGGGGTTTCTTGCAGTTCTTGGGTATGAGGAAAACTGCAGGGGTTTCTTACATTTCTTGGGTATGAGGAGAACTGCAGGGGTTTCTTACAGTTCTTGGGTATGACGAGAACTGCAGGGGTTTCTTACAGTTCTTGGGTACGACGAGAACTGCAGGGGTTTCTTACAGTTCTTGGGTATGACGAGAACTGCAGGGGTTTCTTACAGTTCTTGGGTATGAGGAGAACTGCAGGGGTTTCTTACAGTTCTTGGGTACGACGAGAACTGCAGGGGTTTCTTACAGTTCTTGGGTATGACGAGAACTGCAGGGGTTCCTTACAGTTCTTGGGTATGACGAGAACTGCAGGGGTTTCTCGTGGACAAGGTACTTAAATATGCATTCTCAAGCACTGGAGGCTTTCACGGGGGACATCATCGACTGTGACACTTACTAGGCATGCATTCATATCCAAGAAGAGTCTAGGAACAGGAAATTCTGTGTCGAGACTCTCTCAGGTTATCCAGGAAGGTCCCGGGAGGTTTGAGACTCGACGGCAAGCTTATGTCAACCTCAGACTATGATCGATGTGGGGGAACAAGGGACACTGATTTTCAAATTCTGCCAAAGGAAGGGGAAACATCTTCCGTGTCTCCCGTTGTTTACAGCTCGAAAATTTTCCAAAGTGATTGACGGCTGTCAGAAAGTCAACAAGGGGGTCCGGGTGTCTAACAAAAGGCAAAGTGTGCTCTCAGGGATGGCTAGTGTTTGTTCCAAGATTTAATAAAAGCATAGCCCAAAATAGTCGGATATGAGGAAAACAGGAAAAAGGAAAACAGAAAAAAATGTGACAGACATGGAGAGAGAACGGGGAAAAATTGAACCTGTATGGAGATATTCAGTAAATACTTATCGAACCAAATATTCACATTTGAGCCAATCCCTAAGGGAAGCGATGAATGCAAGGAAACAAAACTGACCAAGAGAAGAACCGAATGACACGGCTTGGGAATTAATTAAATCAATTCTTCTTCTTCTTTTAACGTGCTTTTTCCCATTTTTGTATGGGGTAAGCACGATGCCTTCTTTTGAAGGACTTTTGATTTCAGATTACTATAAATCTGGTACTTCTTAATACAGTAAATTCCATTAAAAGTTGAGGAAACGAAAGACATTCATGATTCCCGTTTCTAAATGCAGAAACGGGTAATTGAGAAAAACGAGTTCAGTCATGGCGCCTGAAAATCTAAGAGGCCTACCATCGCACTGATGAACTCCGCAGCAAAAAAGCGAAATACGCCCAATAAAGATGACACCGGTGAAATTGCATGCCACTGGTTGCGACATGTCCTTACGGTCGGAGGGGGAAAACTATCCATCGTCTGCTACAGTATATCTCACTTGAAGAGATGTTCCTCACCGCAACATCTTCGCTGTAGAGCTGTTTTCGAAAACCTGACTGGCAGGAGGATTTCATGGAAGAAAGTCTCTTACATAACGTGCCCCGAGAAGAACCGAAAAATATGCACTTAATCTTTATATATACCTATCTATCACTGATAAGAAATAAACTTTAGTATAGTTAATTACATACATGCATACATACAAACACACACAGACACTACATATATATGTACATATATATGTATGTATGTATGTGTGTATATAAATATATGTGTGTGTGTTTGTGTGTATGTGTGTGTGTGTTTGTGTACATTTCCTGGTTACAAGTATGTATGAAAATGTTAGTAGCACATCGATGAAGAGCAAAAAAAAAAAAAAGTATGTGTACGATGAATAATTTTCATATCAGTAGCAATACTTGCTTAGGAGACATTTCCTAATCGTTTCTTTTAATGACAAACGTTTTTTAATATACCAATTCTACTTACAGGACGTCAAAACATCATCTGCGATTTACAAACCCCGTTATGAGTGGGGCAATAAAAATCAGCTGTTGTGCAAATCATGGAAGGTCCACTCATGACTTTTAATAAAATAAAAAAGCATAATGAATTTAAAGTAGACATTATTAAACTGACATCAGTAAGAGGACTTAAACCTTTAAGCTATAATCTTACCGGGGATCACTTCGTGTCGTGATAAAAGAAGTTGAGAATATACGTATCAAATTATTATAATTACAATGTGATTTATGATTATTACCAAGAAATAATCTCCCATTACTTCAATTTCTGTTTAATTATGTTTTTATTAGATGGCCGAGAGGAGGGGGGGGAGGTGTTCCAAAACTATAACTCTACTTTTCTTAATTTCATAATAACTTGATATTATGGAAATGTACGTTCATTTCTGGAAGTCAAAACAACAAACAGATAACGTATTTCCTGACAGACTTTACCCAGTAAAGAATTAAATGTTATTGACAAGACTGCATAAGGTCATCGAAGCCGGAGATCTCCTCCTAGCCATAAACAATATGAAGTATAAAATCCTGAAATTCTTTTCAAAAAATATTCATTCAATTAATGCGTACGCTAAAACTGCTTCCATGTCTTACATCCTTACCACTTCGCAATCCGTTAAAAGCGCAAGAAACAATCATTTCATAAATTATTCCTCACTCAAATTTCAATTCACTCCAGCAATCTTTTTGTGAAACAAAAAATGCTGTACATAATTCATCGTGAACATTCGTCGTCAGGAATATTGTGAGTCACTTTTCTATGTTCAATGTTTGTCAATCTTACGCTACCTCGATGTCAATCATCTTACTAATCATGCATATCAAATCTGTGAACTCTGGAGTCGAAAATTTCCTGTCACAGTTTTCCTTTTTTTTATTTTTTTTTTTTTCATTCCAAAATGCGAGCACAATAAAGGACTGAAACTGACATCGTAGCATGTAAGCAACAAAAATACACGCACGTGTTCAAACACACACACACACACACATATAGAAAGAATTTTTTCTAGAATTGGACTGGTGTATTTGAGCGGATGCAGGTGAGAACAATTCCACGTCCAATAAGAGATTTCCACGTACCTCCGTAATTAATCTTCTAAAATGAATTTTCTTTGGAATTATGAAGCAGCTTCGTATCGACAAAACAGGAACATATTTGTAGGTCTTTCATACAGTGTATCATATATCCGTAAATAAAAGACACATATGATATTACTCCATGAGAATTCCTTGAGTAAGGAAAATCACAGGCAAGTGGCACTGACGACTCATTAACCATCCTATTCACTCTTACCATGGAAGCAAAGATTAAGCAAATCATCTACCGAATACTGCTGAAAGGCACAGACTTACAAATAAAAATACTGTAATGCTAAACATGTATCAAAAGACACGAATCTATGGAAAGTTTAAAGCATAATAGCATATCATCAAGACCAATTCTTCTATTCATTTTAATGTGGAAAATAAGTACAGAGGAAAACCACCTTTTTAGTCGAGCCGGTTATTGGCTACAAACTGGGGCTTCGCGTCTCTGCCTAGGTATGAATCAAACAATATCCCAAACCACAAAACCTCACTGTGATAGTGTTCATTATCACAGGGGAAAGTTATTACCAGATGTTGGGCTTCTCCTATATTAGATCTCTAAGGAGAGTAAAGGGCATAGGTTATAATGTTAGGGCTCGCTCTATATATGTGTGTGTGTATATATATACACATATATGTATGTATGTACATACCTACATACATGCATATATATATATATGTATACTCGTATATACATATATGAAGTCCTGTCATATACACAGATGCGACTTTCATATACTAACAGATATTAAGCCAAAAATCTCAATTAATATCGGATTATAAACCTTGGGAATAACTTGCATCCCACGGGAATTGTAACTGAAAAGCACATATACTTCGCCATCCGAATGGTCAATTCGACCTCTATCACTAACCATATATATATATATATATATATATATATATATATATATATATATATATATATATATATATATATATATATATATATATATATATATATATATATACACACACACACACACACACACACACATATATATATATATATAGCCTATGTCCTTCATTCTCCTTAGAGGTCAAATATAGAAGCCCATCTCGTATCAACTTTTCCCTATGAGAATGAACCGTATCATAATAAGACTTTGTGGTTTGGGATATTTCTTATGCATACCTAGAAAGAGATACGAAAACCCTAAAATCAGTGTGTCCCTGTAGCAGTGGATTAGATGCCTATTTGTTGGTAAATTGTTTTGGACAGCGAAAAAGAGAAACTAACACCATACGACAGATTTAGAGCTCCGCCAAACTGTGTACATTACAGACGGTAAGGCCTCGAGGGGGTAAGCCTCAATCCTCCCTGGGGTGAACAGCTCGTGTTCATAAGATATTCTGTGCTCATTCTCTTTCATTACGGCACTCTGAGATGGGAGACATCTCAAAATTGGGATCGACAAGTAATTGCCCAACAGTCAAGAGGATCAACCTGTCATTACAAAAAAATGTGTCATAATATCTGACTAATTCTAGGGCGACAAAAATCAGTCTCCCACAATCTAAGACGAGCCAAAAACAAAACATATTAGGCTCCCCTAACGTTGAGAAGTTACCTACCTAAAAATGTCACTCGATATTAGAATGAATCTTAGTGTATTGTTGGGGTAGCCTACTTTCCCCAAGCCACCTGGTCTCTTAGTGCCCACAGCACATACAGTACAACAGAAAACCAACATAAAGCAATAACTAAAGTATTTATTCTGGACTCAACGGTACTGGAGTGACATTCAATTCGAATCTAACTAATGCTTAATCACATCATGAGAGAAGCATTATAAAAGCTTGCGCTGAATTCTTCCATACTAATTAAATGTTTAATTAAGCACACTGGTAATTTTCAATTACGATATTGCTAAGGGACAAGTGCAATTAATTCTCACAATCGTTAAGGTAATAATGAACATCCTACTCATGACTAGCCCCCCCAAAAAGAGTAAGAGGACGAACGACCCTCATTAGATCAAGAGAAAAGTAAGGTGTGTTTAAAATATAGAAATATGTAGAAATAATCTTTAGAAACGGAAACGTTTTTAATTCTACTTTAAAAAGTTTGTAAGGGCCATAGATCAGAGCAGGGGATAACAGATAAAAAAAATAACATGTCTGAGGAATACAAATGAAACCTAATTGCCTTCAAAGAGAATACGAAGGGGAACGGCAAGAATAAGAAATGAATATATGCAACACAAGCAAAATAAGGCAGGCAAGCACGAGAATCGTAGGAATAAAAAGAACTAGATGTGCAGTGAAAAAGTTTACCTAACCGAACAGAAACGTCAAAGTAAAAAAAAAAAAAAAACATGATAAAAATAGGCAATAAAGGTGAAATGTGTGTTGGGAAAGATTTCTAACACTGATGAATAACGAAGAAAAGACACCAAAAGCAATTACAAATCAGCACGACATATATATATATATATATATATATATATATATATATATATATATATATATATATATATATATATATATATATAATTTCGTGTTGATTTGGTAATTGCTTTTGCCATCATTTCTTCGTCATTCATTTGTAATTCAAAGAAGGTAATCGCTAAACTTGTCATAAATTTCTCTGGGTTTCATCTTTATTGCTTATTTTTAAAGTGTTTTTTTTTTTTTTTACTCTGACGTTTCTGTTTGGCTCAGTTCGTGCTCGTCGGATTTATTTTGCTTGAGTTGCATATAGTCATTTGTTATATATATATATATATATATATATATATATATATATATATATTTTGAGAGAGAGAGAGAGAGAGAGAGAGAGAGAGAGAGATAAAAAAAACACGGTCATCAATAACACGGGGACATACGGAACAAGGTCACTAATAATACAGAATCAGACAGAGCAAGGTCACCAATACCTTAGAGAATTCAAACTTCGAAGTTATTTCTGCCCACGTATGATTTTTTTTTATTTAAGAGTTATAAGTAATATAGAGCTGATCAGTTTGAGGGATGCAAATTTGTTATTTATATATTTCGAAAACGTGATATAGAGAAGAACGTGAAAATAACACATACCAATTTATAACTTACATTAACAGATGTATTTATTGTAAACTATACGACAATATATATGCACATATATATATATATATATATATATATATATATATATATATATATATATATATATATATATACATATAATATATATATACAGTATATATATATATATATATATCTATATATATCTATATATATATATATATATATATATATATATATATATATATATCACACACCTGCAGTGTCCTACCAATGCCAAAGCCAATAATGCAAATTTCAGCGACGGTGAATGGATTTATTAGTTCCCCTTTTTCATTATTGTTAAATGATGAAGGGACGGTATGGTTATCAAAAACGTATTAACCAGAAACGTTATTAACCGTCACTTGTTTCCCCTACCACACACACACGCGCGCGTATTTCATTCTAAGTTTATAAACTTTATAACTATATAACCTATATATATCAAATGAGAGACGAGGATTGCTTCAAGATCTTACGTCAACACAGCAGAAGATCAAACATTACTTGAATGCGATGATACGAGGACCGGTCAAAAACAAAAGTTCCTTTTATGTATAAACAAAAAAGAGAGGTGAAAAATTCCCCCACAGCTCCATTAGTCCGAAAAACGACCGGAATCGGCAATGCCATTTCTGAATTTGATTTAACGATTCTCTTTTTATGACTTTTTGATGCATGGTTTGGCAAGTTGATTCATTCCATTTTACCACCGTCACCTCCGCTGAATATGCTAATGAGTTTTGGCCCCAATAATTTCTGTACAAGAGAAAATGATTGCCTATGACAGTCGTGGAAGAAGATGGAGGCACCACCTGCAATGAAAGGGGTGAAATGGCAGCAATGTAATCTAAAAAAGAAAGCTGCATGCGAACCGTTGTTTGGGTACGAGTATTCGTTTTAGCACTCGAATTTCAAGCTTAATTTGCTTTTATATTATTTTTTTCTATTTTTGGCAGGTGCTTCCTTAAACGAGTGACTTTTTTTTTATTTTAATTGTTGCACATTCACGGAGTATATTCATTCTACCACCTTCTTCCTGCATTCTACTTTATCAAAATTAATAACTGAAAAATGAGTATATTCATTCTACCACCTTGTTCCTGAATTCTACTTTATCAAAATTAGTAACTGAAAAAATGAGTATATTCATTCTACCACCTTGTTCCTGCATTCTACTTAATCAGAACTTGTAACTGAAAAATGGGTATTTTCATTTTAGAACCTTGTTCCTGCATTATACTTTATCAAAACTAGTAACTGAAAAATGAGTATATTCATTCTACAACCTTGTTCCTGCATTCTACTCTATCAAAACTAGTAACTGAAAAATGAGTATATTCATTCTACCACCTTGTTCTTGCATTCTACTTCATCAGAACTAGTAACTGAAAAATGAGTATATTCATTCTACCACCTTGTTCCTGCATTCTACTTCATCAGAACTAGTAACTGAAAAATGAGTATATTCATTCTACAACCTTGTTCTTGCATTCTACTTCATCAGAACTAGTAACTGAAAAATGAGTATATTCATTCTACAACCTTGTTCTTGCATTCTACTTCATCAGAACTAGTAACTGAAAAATGAGTATATTCATTCTACAACCTTGTTCTTGCATTCTACTTCATCAGAACTAGTAACTGAAAAATGAGTATATTCATTCTACCACCTTGTTCTTGCATTCTACTTCATCAGAACTAGTAACTGAAAAATGAGTATATTCATTCTACAACCTTGTTCTTGCATTCTACTTCATCAGAACTAGTAACTGAAAAATGAGTATATTCATTCTACCACCTTGTTCTTGCATTCTACTTCATCAGAACTAGTAACTGAAAAATGAGTATATTCATTCTACAACCTTGTTCCTGCATTCTACTTTATCAAAATTAGTAACTGAAAAGTGAGTATATTTATTCTACCACCTTGTTCCTGCATTCTACTTTATCAAAACTAATAACTGAAAAATGAGTATATTCATTCTACCACCTTGTTCCTGCATTCTACTTTATCAAAATTAGTAACTGAAAAATGAGTATATTTATTCTACCACCTTGTTCCTGCATTCTACTTTATCAAAACTAGTAACTGAAAAGTGAGTATATTCATTCTACCACCTTGTTCCTACATTCTACTTTATCAAAACTAGTAACTGAAAAATGAGTATATTCATTCTACCACCTTGTTCTTGTATTCTACTTTATCAAAACTAGTAACTGAAAAATGAGTATATTTATTCTACCACCTTGTTCCTGCATTCTACTTTATCAAAACCAGTAACTGAAAAGTGAGTATATTCATTCTACCACCTTGTTCCTGCATTCTACTTTATCAAAACTAGTAACTGAAAAGTGAGTATATTCATTCTACCACCTTGTTCCTGCATTCTACTTTATCAAAACTAGTAACTGAAAAATGAGTATATTCATTCTACCACCTTGTTCCTGCATTCTACTTTATCAAAACTAGTCACTGAAAAGTGAGTATATTCATTCTACCACCTTGTTCCTGCATTCTACTTTATCAAAACTAGTAACTGAAAAGTGAGTATATTCATTCTACCACCTTGTTCCTGCATTCTACTTTATCAAAACTAGTAACTGAAGAATGATTATTTTCATTCTACCACCTTGTTCCAGCATTCTACTTTATCAACACTAGTACTGAAAAATGAGTATATTTATTCTACCACCTTGTTCCTGCATTCTACTTTATCAAAACTAGTCACTGAAAAGTGAGTATATTCATTCTACCACCTTGTTCCTGCATTCTACTTTATCAAAATTAGTAACTGAAAAGTGAGTATATTCATTCTACAGCCTTGTTCCTGCATTCTACTTTATCAAAACTAGTAACTGAAAAATGATTATTTTCATTCTACCACCTTGTTCCAGCATTCTACTTTATCAACACTAGTAACTGAAAAACGAGTATATTCATTCTACCACCTTGTTCCTGCATTCTACTTTATCAAAATTAGTAACTGAAAAATGAGTATATTCATTCTACCTCCTTGTTCCTGCATTCTACTTTATCAAAACTAGTAACTGAAAAATGAGTATATTCATTCTACCACCTTGTTCCTGCATTCTACTTTATCAAAATTAGTAACTGAAAAATGAGTATATTTATTCTACAACCTTGTTCCTGCATTATACTATATCAAAACTAATAACTGAAAAATGAGTATATTCATTCTACCACCTTGTTCCAGCATTCTACTTTATCAACACTAGTACTGAAAAATGAGTATATTTATTCTACAACCTTGTTCCTGCATTATACTATATCAAAACTAATAACTGAAAAATGAGTATATTCATTCTACCTCCTTGTTCCTGCATTCTACTTTTCAAAGCTAGTAACTGAAAAATGAGCATATTCATTCAACCACCTTGTTCCGGCATTCTACTTTATCAACACTAGTAACTGAAAAACTAGTATATTCATTCAACCACCTTGTTCCTGCATTCTACTCTACCAAAACTAGTAACTGAAAAATGTCATAGACAAAAAAATGCAAAATGGAATATTTTATGACACTACTATATAGCATGGTGTGCTGTGTAATCCTCATTATAGTCCTGGTTCTTCACATTTATGTGATTCTTTAAATTTATGTTAAGAATTCAGAAGTTGTTTTAACCTCCAACAAAGACACTGGGTGGCTATGTGTACAACACTGTGAGCGCGCGTGTTACCAGGATATCTAGAGAACAAACGAAGGGAATTTGATGAAATTTGGCAGACATTCAAAAGGTAACCGTTTAAAGATGGTCAACTTTCAGGAGAAACTCGTTCGTAACTGACATTTTGCTGCCGTGGCAAGTCTCCGCAATAATGAAAGACAAAGATTTTCTGTTGTAGATGGATCATTCATTTATTACTGGCAACTTGTTCGTGGTATCATTTCCACACTAACTGAGTTCAAGTTCATTTATTCATTGTCAAGTGGCCTAGGAGAATTAACGCTCTTTGAGAAGTGCTACTGCATTTAACGTACATTTGACGTTTTCAGTTTATGTTTATTTCCGACACTGAATTACACGATACTGTAAATACTTTACACTTTGAGAATACGACTATTTTTTATGCTTAAAGGAGTTTCGAAACTTTTAAATCTACAGTAAAATTATAACTCGATTTTTTTTACCTTTACGTAAAAAAAAAAATGGAAAGCCCCAAACCCACATTGTCTTCCTGCATCAATTTAAATAGTTCATATGAATGGAATGGCTTAGGGGCCAATAATCACTAACATTCATAATCTATCTGTTACATCTGATCATAAAAATTCATCAAAGGTACCGAAAATTATCCTCTTTACACACCTACACAGAAGGCTCATCCGCAGTGCCTCGATCCCCCCACAACGAGATTCATTTCACTTCGCACGCACTCCCGCATCTACTGAATACAGAGATCGTTCCGTTCCCAGTTTGACAACGAGCTCTTTTAACCTATCTATCATCTTCCAATCTTTCCGTACCACCGAACCTTTTCAAAGCACTCGGGTCCATCCTTCCGCCTACGATAACTTTTTAATGTTACCCATACACTACCCTTACAGCTCATTGAAACGGCCTCTTCCATTCGCATTCAACATTCATAATTCACTTCCATAAAGGAGAGCTGGCAAGACATTCCCTTCGTACGTTTCCTCTTTAGTTTCCACTGGCAGTTCAAGTCTCTTTCCAAGCATTTGCACACACCTTACCTTAATTTCCTCACCTTCTTTTTTTCCCATTTTGAGGTTTGGACCTCACCTAAAGTCTTTCAGACGCCTCACCAGAATCATATCAAAGGCATATACTGAAGTACTTGTGTATCGTCATGTACGTGGTTGAAGTATGTAGACACAAAAAAAGTCTGTTATTACTTTCCTTTATATGCAATGCCGAGAACTTTTAGATGCCCTCGTCTACATACATACATACATACATACATACATACATACATACATACATACATACATACATACATACATACATAAATACAAATATATGTTATATATAATATATATAATATATATATATATATATATATATATATATATATATATATATATATATATATATATATATATATATATACATATACTCACAAGTCATTTGACAGTCCTCCGCATTACCTAAAAGAGAAGACTAATAACTAAACCCTTTTTGCCTGTTTGCATTGCCACACCTGCTTTTCAGACAGATACACAAGAACTTAATTACATGCCTTTAGTGTAATGCTGGAGAAGCTCACTGATTGTCTTAAGGCGAAGCCAAAACCTCAAAATGGACAAAAAAAAGAGAGGCAAGACAATTAAGGAGAGAGAGAGAGAGAGAGAGAGAGAGAGAGAGAGAGAGAGAGAGAGAGAACAGATCTGGAGTTTGATGAAACTCTTAAGCTTGGACGATAAAACTTCGCAAAGATTTAATTTTCTCATTAGTCCAAATGTGGTGGCATTAGGATGGTCAGATCACCCTAATGTTTTAGGTTAATTCCTAAAAAATATAGCTTATCCTAAATAAATAATAAGAAGAGAGTGCTGAGGTATAATACGTTTTTGAAAGTTCTATACGTGTGTAAATTACCTTGTGTACTTTGATCCCTGAGTGTTTTCTTTAATTCAAATTCCATTTTATTCGGTCCTTTTCAAGATACTTGTGTTCTTTTCTTGTAACAAACCTCTTCAAGATAATTGTTTTCCTTTCTACTAACAAACATAATAATCAGCATTATTCAATCACAAAACTATTTGCACCAGAAAGTGAGTGCGCCATATTTATCAAAAATTTTACATTGATTCCAGGAAAAGGAAGAGATTTGCTTTTACTCTTAAAAAACTGAATACCGACAGGTGAAATATCTGGTATAGAAATACCACAAATACCGATTCTTATCTGCGTCAAAAATCGAGTAAATATATTACGATTTTCCCCTGCAAAATGTCCCTCAAAAATTATAGTTTTTTGGGATAAACACTGAATACAGTACGCTACACAACACTACATTGGTTGAATTAACCTTTCCAAATTACATACACATTAAATGAAATAGACTGCATTAAGTTATAGACCGTAATTAACAGGTAAAATATGCGCAGAAGTTTCCTCGGCGCAATCGAGTTTTCTGTACAGCGTATAATGCTATATGAAACTTTCAGCCACGGCCTGGTGATGGTCTGTGTCGTTGTCACCTATAGCACTGCCATACGCACGATCGTGGCTAACTTTAACCTTAAATAAAATAAAAATTACTGAGGCTAGAGGGCTGTAATTTGGCATGTTTGATGATTGGAGGGTGGGTGATCAACATACCAATTTGCAGCTCTCTAGCCTCAGTAGTTTTTAAGATCTGAGGGCGGACAGAAAAAGTGCGGACGGAGAGACAAATAGCCATCTCAATAGTTTTCTTTTAAAGAAAACTAAAAATGGATATACACATGCAATAATTTCCTACGTAAAAACAAATATAACAGTAAACCAATGGAAATGCCTCGTGAATGATGTTGATTAAATATCTATTTATCCGGTGTCACAACAACAAAGGTCATCCACATAGTAAAATATGTTAGCAAAATCCAAAAGATCAAGAGGTATATTTTTTCAAAAAGGTAAAAATTACCAATAAAAATAAAACTCATTAAGTTATAAAACTAATTGAAATCATAAAAGCTTAAAACCATACAAAATCTGAAGACAGTATACTGTAACTTGAGGCTGCCATTAAAAATAAATTACCTGGTCTATATAAAGCGAGGAGAGACAACCAAAGAAGAAGAAGAAGAAGAAGAAGAAGAAGAGGAAGAAGAAGAAGAAGGATTATGGAAGAAGAAGAAGAGGAAGAAGAAGAAGGACAAGGAAAAGGAGAAGAAGAAGGATATGGAGGAAGAAGAAGTAGAGGGATTATGGAAGAAGGAGAAGAAGGAAGATGAAGGACAATAAGAAGACGAAAAGAAGGATTATGGAAGAAGAAGGCCTTGCGATGACGTTAAGACAAGTGACCTAGGGCGCCGCTCATATCTTGCTCGATCACATTCCCTTTCGCACCGATATTGATCCATAATAACATCACTACAATCGGATCTCTGCCTCGTCTCTTCGGAGCGGCGCCGCTTTGAAACGCGAAAGGGGTTGAGTGAAGCCTCCCGCCGCCGCAGGAATGATTACACCTTCAGGATAGGATGTCTCGTTTGAATACAAATGAATCTCGAAAAATTCACCAACGACGAATAAGGTTTTACTTGTAATACGCCCACATTTTCCCAAAACAAAGGCTACGAGGAATGTGTGCAAAGTTTGAAACTTTTCAAGCTCGCCCGAAGATACGGTGGTAAATTTAGTGAGAGAATGGAATACAAAGCAATCAATTAACTATTTCACGTAAGAAATTGTAATCTATTTAAGAGAATAATATCCAACTATACCAAAACCCTTCTAAATCTCCAAATGCACAAAATTTTTTTTAAGGAAAAAATCGTCGAAAAAACGCCTAAATAATCGGGATTAATGTATTCCCAATTTCAAAGAATTCTTGTCACCACAGTCCAATAAGTTTATGTTCCGTCTTTTGTGGGAGAGACAATTTTCATCATCTGGAAATGTAAGGAAAGAACAGAGTCAAATAAACTAACACCAAGAATCGTGTCTCAGATAACTTTTATGGGGGTTCTATTCCATATCATTCCAAAGAAGGCGAATCATCTACACTCCTAATGACGAGATTTCGCTGTATCAAATTACAAAATACATGCAACAGAGAATTATTCGGAATGAACTCATTTGAAACTGGGGTATTAGGTGAAAGGGAAGACCTATTACAAAACTATTTGTTCACAGGAAGACTATCAAGTTACTTTTACCTTCACGAACAAGAGAAACTGAGTACAAATTTGCACGTCACGTTTAAAATTACGTATATCTTGAATTCCATGTAATATTATGATACCAATTACTTGGACTACAGGCAATACTGCTATATATATATATATATATATATATATATATATATATATATATATATATATATATATATATATATATATATATATATCTAAATATATATATATATATATATATATATATATATATATATATATATATATATATATTTAGATATTAGATCAAGGGTGTGTCATTCAACATGTCTTCGTTTTTTAATCACATGTTTAATGCATAATGATTTAAAACATAAAGGTCAAACTTCATAACATTTTATAAAAAACTTCAAACGAATGGTTACTGAAAGATTTTTGTAGTCCACCATATACCTAAAAGAAAGTGGGAGATAAGCATAAGCGAGTCCAGTCTTTCATTATTCATTTAGTCTTTGACAATACTCAGACTTACAGGAATAACACACACACACATATACATATGTATGTATAATATATATCTATAGCTATATATATATATATAAATATATATACATACATACTGTATATATATATATATATATATATATATATATATATACATACATACCTATAAGTGCGAGTGCTCAGGCTTACCAGGAATAAATAATGAAGGACTCGACAGGTTTACAGCCTCTCTCTCTCTCTCTCTCTCTCTCTCTCTCTCTCTCTCTCTCTCTCTCTCTCTCAACCATCTTTTAGGTATATGATGGGGTACCTTCTCATCCTAGTTGGTATCGAAATCAATTACGGCTGAATAAATAACTCTATAATTACTTGTTTCAACAAGCAACATGCCATATCTTTATAGATATGCTGTCGCAATAAAATTCTATTTTGTCTACCATTGCCATATTATTTTCCTAATATTTATATCAACTATTATCTCGGAGAGGCAAACTGTACAATCAAACGCGACTGATCAATTACTTGAATGACGTCAAAGAAAATTTATGTAAACGAAAGTTTATAAGCCAAGTAAAATATACTTTGGAAATGTAAAATGCTTATTTCAGTCACACGAGAAACAAATAAAAAATGCGCCGAAGTTTCTTCGGCGCACTCGAGTTTTCTGTACGAGTGTAATCAACGCCACCAAAAATAGATCTATCTTTAAGTGGTCTCGGTATAATGCTGTATGACCCGCAGCCCATGAAATATTAACCATGGTTCGGTAGTGGCCTATCCTATATCGTTGCCAGAGGCGCGATTATGACTAACTTTAACCTTAAATTAAGTAAAAACTACTGAGGCTAGAGGACTGCAATTTGGTATGAATTTGGTATGTCTGATGATTGCAGGGTGGATGATCAACATATCAATTTGCAGCCCTCTAGCATCAGTAGTTTTTAAGATCTGAGGGCGGACAGAAAAAGTACGGACGGACAATTAACGCCGGCACAATTGTTTCCTTTTCAGAAAACTAAAACCAAAACACTTGTCTTTAGCCGATATTGGTTTAGAAAAACATCCTTCGGGTAAGGATACATTAAGCTCATTTCAAATCCTGGCTAGGGACACCGCATTTAAAAGGAAACTGCCAGACATTCGATAATCCCAAGATCGAGCGGACTTAATTGGTCTCAAAGCTGTAAGCACCGAGACTCCAAGATTTTAACTCCGTTTGGAAATACGAGTGTTCTTTTTGCTTTGCCGCTGGGAGCTGGTAATTTCTTCAACTCATTCCCCATACTGCCAATATATTTTCATTTCTCTGGGTTCCCCAACTTCCAAATTTGTTTACCAATGACTGAATTATCTACACTGTTGACTTACGAGGAAGCATGAATATTTCTGTTTGCAAGCCCACGTGTAACAATATTTAATGCAATGAACGTATGAAGTATAACTGGCTTTCAAGTGAAGGTCGCCGAGACCGTCAACTGACTGCTTTTGTCATGAGAGAGAGAGAGAGAGAGAGAGAGAGAGAGAGAGAGAGAGAGAGAGAGAGAGAGAGAGAGAGAGAGAGACTTCTTTATAAAGGACAACAGAAGCAGAAGATAATTCTTTGGCAGTAGAGTGAAAGATGATAATAAACCATTAAATCTGAGGAACACTAAAGAGTAAATGTGTGAACAGGCGATCTGAAGGGTGTTACTTGGTCTCTCGGTAAGAGAAAGAACTCTCCTCAGATCAGCTGAACGACGTAGTACCCTGTAAGGAGCCACAGACAATTAACCTCGCAGGGGAGAGACAGAGGAACAAACTGCTTTTCATTTACTCCTTTAGAGGAGAATGAAATAAGCTGAAATTCCAGGTATAGGAGCAAACTTCATAAGTTGAACAAACGGTACATATTTTTTAAGAGGCAAATTTAATCATAAAATCTGTTATCTCCCTTCGGACTGATTCAGGTAACCTGAACACACAAATGGTCGATAAAACTAAGAGGTTTAATTACACTTTCATGAAAAATACACAGAAGAATTGGATGAAATATGAAACAAGATCAATGGATAGAAACCATCAGGCCTTGATGGCAAAGATTTGGACTATGTTATGGGCTCCCCATTTAGATTACAATCCAGTATGAAAGTTGAAACATGAAGCTAGAACTGTTTAAGAGTAAATGTAGACAACAAAAGGTGGGAGAAGAAGGTAAAAATTATATGGAGGGTCGAATCATCCCCAAAAGCATGAACAGAAGAGGTAGACTAGAGGTCACTGATGAACAGCAGGAGTGAAAAACAGAACTCTGAGGGAAACCGTTGGAGATGGGAAAGGATACAATGTTGTTCCGTCTACAACAACAGACATAAAAGTTTCCTGACTTACATATATAATAAATATATAAGTGTGTGTATGTGTGTTTGCGTTCGAGGGTAATGAATATCTTCGGACATTTATAATAGCAGCAAAAATTAAGATGGAGGAAATGAGAAGATCCATTTTGAAACGAAAATCTCTAAACTTAATACAAATGTCACAAACTAAAACTTATTTCGAGAGAAAATGCTTTGCAAAAATCCCGTTGCTTCGGGAACTGTACAAATAAATATCAAAGATCCAAGGTCACTAAGAAGACATCAGTTTATGTCAGTGCAATATGAGAACGATCAATACTATTGCGTTCATGAGCAAACTTCCTCGTCTTGGGGATCACGCTAAATATTCACATGAAAACCTACGTATTAATTTACATTAATGTCTCCTTACTGCAAACTAGAATGGCGAGCAATGTGCTTTATTCATTTTTTGGTGTACTAGAAAAACTGAGGGTAAAAAACAAGTGAATCTGGCATCAGCGTTTTTTCCAGTTAATATACAGAGCAAAATACCTAAAACTAATAATGACTTTCCACTCTTTCCCCAAGACCTGTAAATGAGCTTCGTTAACGCCATAAACACTGCATGGAGGTCAGCATAGGAAATTAAGCAAGCCTGCATACACAACGATGTATTCAATCAATGTCTAGTGAAATAACTTCAGGGGGCAACGGCTTGTCATGTTAGTCAAGGCTTTATTGTGAATTTAACACATAACAGACAGCGTCTAATGCTGCAAAGTCCACTTCCTAAATTACGAAAATTCTGTCGGATTATGCTAAAGCAACCAAACTGGAGATAAAATAAAATGAATAAAACTGGACGGAATACTGACTCTCAAACTATTCATGACTGTTGTCAAGAGACAAACGCAACCAATGGTCTGGTTCAGGGATTCTGGTAAAATTTGCAGGGGCATATTCACTTATGGACACTAAAAATTTTGTCGCTGTACCTACCAATTTATACGCACACACACAACAAACACATATATATAATCATGAGGCTACAAATGTCGTTTAATGCCCAATTCACGCTACTTCGGAAATATCCTCGATGGGGAATTATCACCGAAGGGGAATTTATGAGTGATAAATGGATCGGTACTGCCGGGTCTCGATCCCTCGACGCAGTTACCTTCCAACGACTCTAGTCGACGGTCTACAAATATATATATACAGTATATATATATATACATATATATATATATATATATATATATATATATATATATAAAAATATACACAAACAGCAGCTCAAACATTGAATTTCAACGGCGTACTCCAATGCACAGCATCCAATCCAGTGCTAAATGTCAAATTCCTGTTCCTGCTGCCAGTTTTTGCGATAAATTCTCAAATTCTTTCATCCTTCTTGATACTGTTTTCATCAGTTAAAGAACATAAATCTTACATTTCACTCTTCATGACATGTTAACGTGGCAAAGGGGAGAGAGAGAGAGAGAGAGAGAGAGAGAGAGAGAGAGAGAGAGAGAGGTAGTCATCATTTGGTACATGTCAATTACTTGTTTAACTGAATAAAAGACCTGAGGATGATCGTACACATCAACAAACTCGTCCAGTGGTTATGAACGAGCACTTCACAAAATACGAAGGGCACTGAAGTGAAGGGGCATGCATGTTATAAACCCTATTCACTTCATCTTTACTTTGAAATTATACATTCTCTGACTCTTATCCATAGCAATGGGAAGAATGTACCTTTCAACAGAACTAAATTTTTCCGTATAAGATGGAGATCTAACTCAAAGGATCGGTGGGAATGAATCCCAGAGTAAACAGAGCTATAAAACAATCTTTGTTAATTTGTTTAATGGACAACAAAGTGAGTTTTAAGCCCTTACTAAGCGTATTCTTCAATGGTAATTATCCACTCTCTTAGACCCTTCAAGGTTTCAACAAAAGGGATTTTAATGTTATATTCGACGCAGCAAACACTTAAATTACAGCGCAGATGCATTAATTTGGATATGATGCGTACATATGCAATCAGTAACTAATGTACAAGCCCTGTTACTTTCCAACAAGAATCTAAATGATTTCAAACCGCAGAACAGGCAAAAATGGATTAAAATATTATCCGCCACTAAAAGCCAATAAAATCATGAAGACTTTTACAGTCATCTCAATTAAGAGATTTGATTGAATTTTACTTTGTGAAAGTTTCATTCAAAATGAAAAGCAAGGAGGGTGAGACCAATTTTGAATAGGAAAAAGCTCTATACAAAAATATCAGTCCTGAAATATAAACAAAATAATTACTGATATAATATATATATATATATATATATATATATATATATATATATATATATATATATATATATATATATATATATATATATATATATATATATATAGATATTTATTGTGCGTCATTTTTTATTTGTTAGCAAAGATAAGCATTGTTTTAACTTAGTCGCATCTTCAGTCTGAATGAATGCTTATGTACTTATGTATGCATGTATGTATAAGTGTGTATGTGTATATATATATATATATATATATATATATATATATATATATATATATATATATATATATATATATATATATATATATATATATATATATGAATATATAATACTAAATAATAAAAACGAATAATTCAGAGATGGTTGGTAAGAAACTCTAGGATATATCTTACATCTTACAAGATTCTTCACTCAGCCCTCCATTGTAAGAATTTTTCATATTTCAAAAAACCCATTCTATGAAGCTTTTCAAACCTGGCGTCTATATTGAAATTATGTGTAAGTATCTCCTCCAGAATCTTCGGAATTCTCCACATATGGTTTAAAAATTATTAGAATCTATAATATTTCCGCTAAGAATCTTAAGAATCATGCACATATTTACTAAGCAAGTTTAGAATACATCAGCTATTATTTGATAATTTCTAAACCCTAAATATGATCTCTATGAATTCTTAGAATCGCGCAATTTTTCTCTTAGAATCTTTAGGAGCCTACATACATTTCCTGAGTCTTTAGAATCCAGAATTTCTCTTGTAAGAATCTTTATAACACATTATTTTACCTACAAAGAGGCAGTAGTATCCAACACTTTCGTTTCAGGAATATCAGCAAAAGAACCTATCTAGATTAAAAACTGCCTGCTAGATTGTAAGCCAATTCACTCTCAATCTGGAGTTTGAGCAAAATAAAGCTTGAACTGTTTGTAATGCAAGGCCGAACTTCAAACAATCTGGGTAAGTTTTAATCTTATTGCATTTAATAATTCTGAACACTTTTGGAATGGAAATGATAATCTACCAAGTACATATCACGCCTCTAGGAATACTAATTTCTTTCCTAGCCAGAATACCAGCTTGCTCTGTGTCTCGTTCTCTCTTATTCTTAATACAATACCCCTCCAGCTGTGAATGTTAATTAACTAGCTTACTATAAAGAAATTTTAAACTTGTACTGCTGTCGTGGGTACATGAACACACACCTCTGTACCTTTATAGAGCTTAGGTTATCAACCATTTTAAAAATAATAATAATAGCAACAATGAATGCGTTATACAGAGCATACTTTGATAACATCCCAACAGTGTTTAATAATGCATGTCTCTTTATTCTTAGAAGTATTACATATGGCACGAGTTGGCTGAAAATAATTTCTCGTTTGTTGCTACATCATACGACATTTTTGGAAATTCAGTTCCCATTATACTGACACCATAATAACGTAATGATACATTTGAATTACCACTTTGTACATTCTTAAAGAAAACTTTCATTCACACGGATAATATATACTGTAAGTAAAGTATTCTGTCACATAATGATTCAGTCAAACCTTAATAGCCTTGTCTTTTTTTTTCTTTCTTTCTTTATGGAAAAAAAAATAACCAAAATTTTGCCTCCATACCATTACATATTGCCTAACTGCATATTAGTCCAAAACCCTTCTCTCTCTCTTTCCCTTTCTCACAAACTTGTCACCACGTTTGAATAATCTTTTCAGAAACTACGTAGTTCTCAACATATCTGATTACAGTAAGCCTGGCAATACATTTTTCCCACATTTGCACAAAGGTTGAACATTGTACATATCTATTTTTCTCTTGTGATTTTACCACAGTTACATCACAATCCTATATCACAGTCGGTCCCTTAGTGAATCATAGGTCTGACTAATACATTAACTTACTACCCCAACATTGCAAAGTTTGAATTCAAGGCTACATGCAATGGAAGAAGAGAGACCTCAGATCGATGCTGATCAGTCCACATATGCCATACAGTGGAGAGCCTTGCATCATGTCACCAACTTCAAAATATGACATGTCCCATTCTTCAATGTTACGAGTTGATAAAACCTATGCAGATATAGCTACATCACCAAATTTAAGCCTCTATCCAGACACTTGCACTCAGTCTCTGCTGTTCAAAGACAAAAATAAGCTAGCGCTACTAAACTCTCGGAAGACGAGGATGAATTCCTCAAGTCTCCTCACAACTGCCATTTCACTCGAAACCATTGTGCTTCATTCGGTCAAAAGCTTGGTTTGTGTTCAGTTATTTCATTCTTTGTTTATGGGCGTTTCTTTCCATTTCTGTGTGTTTTTATTTCATTTAAATCGTTCTGCTATGTTAAAATAACTACATATGTATATGTTGTAAGCAAGTTCTTTGCTACTATGGTTGCTTTGTATATACTATCTTTCATCTTGCAATCAGTTTTTGAGGAATATAACAAAATCATCGACGGTATATTGGAGAAAAAATCTAAATTACATTCGCTAGGATGAACTCACGCTACACACAAACATTCATTTTTAAATATCCACTGAATTCTGGAAAGGTATGAACCTCTCTAACAGTGCGCTATTTAAGAATCTCCTTTTTGAAGATACCTGACCTGGTCTATTTTTTTTTTATTAAAAGTAACATGCACGTTATTTTACTTAGGTCAGAACAAGATTTGTAAATATCTCTCACTCTGTCACAGGATCTCATCCTACTCTCCAGTTATTAGTTTCTTACCCGTTATTCACTTTGTGCACTGTGCTTTCATCCTCATAATGAAAGTTTTTTTATTTGTGAACCAGGCCTTTTAGAAATGTCTAAATAAACGAAACTGAACGGGACCAAATCTGTTACATTTTGCATTCTGGCATTCTGAATTGAACATCACGTTTTCCTATGACTCACACACACCCAGACACATAACTTTCACAAACACACACACAAAGAGAGAGAGAGAGAGAGAGAGAGAGAGAGAGAGAGAGAGAGAGAGAGAGAGAGAGAGAGAGAGTTATTTGGTTTCTTGCTAAGTTTCATCAGCTGCGATTGCGTCTGCAGCAAAATGTTGCATTCTTCATTGTCTCTTCCATGTATATCACAGCATGATAATGTAATGAGCGGCACATTTTAATAGGCAAAAATCTGCACTGCACTGGGTGAGATTTGCACCGTAAGCGTTTAAAACTGTTGGTAGAAATTTTCTACGATAATACTTTGCTAAAAGTAACTTAGCATCTGCTTATTAAAATGACGCTTCATTTTGAAAATCTAGCTTTTGTATACTTTTAAACGAGTTTTAGTCGATTACTATCTTTCCATTATCATTCAGACAACCTGTCGGTATAACACTCAACCTAAGGACAAGTGTATTAAGTGACACATGGAATCAAGTAAATATTTGTAAAGTGCAACATGAGAGCCATAGATTTTATGCTAGCTCTTTTGTGTAATTTACTTTCATTATCAGTATTTGAGATGCCAAATTTGTTTAATTTATCTGGAAAATTATCCATGAAAATTGTCATTTTTTCACTGCTAAAAATCAAGCCAGATTCACTGTATCAAAAATTATGTCGTCAGAAAGAGGCAAACATATTACCAGAGTGAGCCATATGTATAATTTGCAAGTCTGGTAAATAGCAATTACATCATAAAAATTATCCAAGTTTCACAAGTTTTATATGCAAATCTTCCTCTGTGCAGGTAATCTAAAGTCTCTGTGGGATTTATAATAAATCTCATTAACTGGATTGCTATACAATTTCAAAAATCATGGGGGTGCTCTCAAAATTAACCTGGAAACTGCAGGGGCCTTGTCATCTCAGAAGGGACTGGAAGCATCTGTTCTATGGCAATGGACGAGGCCTGCATTAAGCTTGGTTACTTTAACTTGCTTATGGCTTTACTCCCTCTCACTGCACATTTATTTCTTGATTTATAGCAAGCAACTTTACATCTGTTGTTTATAGTGCAACCTCGGCTCCTTATTAGTGTTGCTGGTTAATTTACTCATCTTTATAAATGAACTAGTAGTGCACTGCTCCAGCTAATCACTTTGATGATTGATCACTGTATCTTTATTCTTACTTCACCTTCCAGACCCTGCTCTGTCGTTGGCACTTAATTGCTCCTTTTTTATCTTTGAAATCTGTTACCTATTTATTTCCCTTTCAATCCTTTTCTCTTTTTGTTTCAGGAAAATGTCAGTCTCATCACTATCAGCTGTGCGCTGATACACATCGAATACAGTACTGTATTTTTATACACAGAATGCTTATACGTCGTGAATCCTCTCATTACCAACAAACAAACATCCAAAAAGGACAACCGAGAAATAGGGCAAAAGGCAAATAACTGTGAAATAAGCCAAACTTTCAAAAGAATAATTCAAGAGTTATGGCAAATTTCATTGCCTGACTAAAGCATGATATCACATACATTTTTTCCTTGGTCCATTACCTCCAAACGTAAAATAATCTCGAATGATTACGCAATATGCAGTAATCGTTGACCATAAAGTTATGTTAAAAAATGCGGAAATACATTTCCAGCCACAAAATAATTTTTTTTTTATACTGATACTGAATTCTGCATTTTCCGCAATGTCATTCTGGGTGCGGAAACGAATGCTTCGCTCTATAGGTACGGCATAGCTGTGCAATCATATAAAAAGTCTCTCTCTCTCTCTCTCTCTCTCTCTCTCTCTCTCTCTCTCTCTCTCTCTCTCTCTCTCTCTCTTCAAATATAATATATATATATATATATATATATATATATATATATATATATATATATATATATATATATATATATATACTGTATATATATATATAATAAATATATATATATATATATATATATATATATATATATATATATATATGTATAATGTATGTATAGAAATATGTGCGTGTGCGTGTGCGCGCCTGCTTATGTATGTATGTTACGTGTGTTTGTGTCCAAGTGCACGTTTAGAGAGAGAGAGAGAGAGAGAGAGAGAGAGAGAGAGAGAGAGAGAGAGAGAGAGAGAGAGAGAGAGAGAAATCCCTTAGGGAAGTGATAACCAATATTGATTTATCTGGTTTCTTGTTCCCCACTGGTTTTAAATAAGCGTCATATGGTTGTAATGGCATCCCTTTCTACACGGCGACTGCCTGCAGTCCAGTGAATGAACTATTATCTACTCTACATCCACAATGTTTATTAGGGCAACAGGAATAAAGCAAGATAACACCGAAAAGCTTCAAGTATTCTCATTCTTCTTTATCCTAGCTGCCTTCACAGTCACCATACTGCATTACATATAAATTCCATCAATATCGATATATCTTTTCCATATAGCAATACGACCGATCTAAAATTTAAGTCCTTTTCAAATACGTTTTCGATTTTAGTCGGTGTTACCAAATGCACATTAATTCCGCTCAATGGAAATTTTTCTTTAATTATACTTTAAATTTTTCAGTTCTGGAGTTATTGGTGAGAATCAAACTCAGGCAAAATCATTTAATTCCTGCATCTCACTTCTCAAGGATAAAAACCAAAACAGTTTCAATTTACAACTCTTAAAAATAACATTGACACACCGCCTACTTCTATTCCTGAAGGACTGTAGTGAAATTTATAAGAGGCTTTCCAAGTAATACTTATGGAACTAACTAATGTCAATTTTATTCTTATATTCTTTGCAAGATTTATCTGCTTACAGATGCAACTTCGTCCCATATTACTACAAGGCAATTTATACTAATTTGTCACTACAAGGCAATTTAGACATTCATAAATTTTCAGCAATTTATGAAACCATCGTATTTGAAAAGGCAGTAAAAGTACTCGAATATGCAAAGAAAATAAAATGACTAAAAATCTCTAAGCAGAAGCAACTGCAATACGAACCCTTAAACGCAAACAAGTGACACACTCACAAATATATATATATATATATATATATATATATATATATATATATATATATATAATTTAATTTGTGCGTAATACTCTGTTTCCCCTAATAGGAGTTGGCTATGTTCTAAATGAAATACATTGTTCACTGCTCACAGTCATCCTTTATCTGCAAATAAACCTGCAAAATAAACGCCTACAGTTTTACGCATTCATATACCCACATACAAAGCTCACCCGAAGCGCATGATTCACCATTCCATTAGGACATGATTATCTTTCATTTCATCAAATAATATGGGGCATTACTGAGGACAACCGGATATATTTCTGAAGTACGGGGAAAACACCTTTCGGTAGCAAAACCCCGAAATGTATACTATTATTGCAACAGCCTCGTCTTTTTTTTTTTTTTTTTTTGCCATGCCCTTATGTTAGGTTGGGTTATGTTAGGTCCCGCTTTGTTCAGGGAAAGGTCCCGGTACTGGGTTACAGCTTGGGAAAATGCCTCCTGGTAAACTGCTGTTTAACTCTACGGGGTTGTTCCCCCATTTTTCATTACGTTCTCTTGCGTCGAGAATAAAGATTTCCTCTTTACCAAAATATGAACACTGGCTAAATATTGTTCAATATTAATGTGCAAGAGAAAAGAGTTATAAGGAAAATTGAGAAGGCTCGTTATAAAATTAACTCAAATTATGAAGCCAACCCGTTTAGCGGGACTCGTTTAAGCGAGGGTCTACTGTGCTTCCTTCTTATAAAATATGTATACTCTATGTACATCGTTTGGAAAGTAGCTTCTTCCTCTTCCACTCGCCCTTCTAAATCATCTTCCAATTGTATAAAACAAACATAGACCAAATACTGTCATGGCAACAAGTATTTACAACTGATGTACTATGTTTCTTATTGCAAAAGTATATATACATACATAATCAACTTCATAACTTGCTCTCTCCTTGTCAGCTGAGTCTTAGCAAAAGCTACGGTTTCACTAAAATATTCTCATTGCTTCCAATTGTTTTAATCATTCACAGATGACTTTTTCCTCTCAATTTTCCTCGAACTCATCCCTTCATAGCGTATCCCTGCATAATTATAATTCTGTTTTCACTATCGTGAATTATCAATGACGTCTCTACCATGATAAATATATAATTAAATAGAGCATAGAGTAAAAGCATATTCACGTTCACCTGCATGAAAACCGCTTTACGGCTGTTAAAATCTCATAAATCAAAGTTTTTTTTTTTTACTACTTTTAGCTTGTTGTTTTCTTTGTATACAAGAACTACTATGAGGATATATACTGCCAACATGACTGAAAGCAAACCGTACTCCATTATCATTACATCCAAAAAAACAAAAAACATTAAAACACGGTGAATACATTATTTGCAGAGTATTCTAATATTTTTTAATGGTAGCTTCACTGTCAATCATTTTAATCGTTCCGTGAGTATCTAGACAGCAAAGTACTGAATGAATAATCTGCATTTCCTTCACTGAGAGTGAGATATTTTGCGCATTTTTCGACCAAAGACCTTAATATCTTTGCGTGAAAATAAACTCTGATGATTCCTGTTACCCGAAGTTATTTTTTTGAAGTGGCTTTTGCCAACTGGTGTTCATAAATCACGCTCGCATTTCTCATTCATCTTCTTCGTCAATAACAATACAAACAGCTTTGCCTAAATATACGCAGATGCAATTTTCGGCTCACTATTATGCGCTTCACATCAAAATACACACTGAAAGTTATGGCACGGAATAATTTACCTAAATGTGGTCCTGCCTACCAACTGAAACGAAAAATCTCCGTCAATAATCTGTTTCCCTTATAATCAAAATAAGTTTTAATTCTCTTGAACGTGGTAGGCATTTCCTATAGAAATTTATTTAACGTAAGTTCAATGCAATAAAAAAGATTATGTTCAAGATACTGCAACAATTTCCGTTATAGGTTTAGGCATTGCAGTCATATCTTTGATCCAAATTCTGTCAGATATATTTTAACACTGATCCAACTATGTTCAAATACTGTAGACAAAAGGTCAGTTACTGGCTATCAAGAAAATGGGCTTTAAGTGAGGTACACACAGAGAGTATAATATAAATATGAATATGACCAAAAATATAAACATTATAAATATATATATGTGTATACATATACTGTAATATATATATATATATATATATATATATATATATATATATATATATATATATATATATATATATATGCAGATCAAAGGTTCAGTCCAATGTACAAGACTTCAAAATCTACACGGTTCTACTCACAACAAAGAATACATGCGAAAATTAGAACAAAGGTGAAAGGAAATTTGAGAGTTATCCAGTTAGATTAAGGGAATAAGGATTAGTGAGAATGACAAGCCAGGTGGGGATGTTGATGGTCGGGCCGGAATGGAGATAAATGTATTTCTCTCTCTCTCTCTCTCTCTCTCTCTCTCTCTCTCTCTCTCTCTCTCTCTCTCTCTCTCTCTCTCTCTCTCTTCCAACTATTAAAGGGAGTTGAAAAGGTTTCCCCTTGTGAAAGAGCTATGAAAAAATGATTAACTTCAAGTAAAAATGTATATATATATATATATATATATATATATATATATATATATATATATATATATATATATATATTACCGCCTCAACGCCATTCTTCACGAAATCCGCATCCATGTCTTTCTTGGGCTCTATCTTCCACAAATCTCCACTTACTTCTTGCCTCCCAATTTATAGTTTTCATCCCTGTAGATCTTATAGTTTTCATCAGTAGAGCGTATAGTTTTCGACTGTAGAACTTATAGTTTTCGTCTGTAGATCTTATAGTTTTCATCTGTAGAGCTTATAGATTTCCATTGTAGATCTTATAGTTTTCATCCTTGTAGATCTTATACTTTTCAACTGTAGATCTTATAGTTTTCATTTGTAGATCTTATAGTTTCATCCTTGTAGATCTTATAGTTTTCATCTGTAGATCTTATAGTTTTCATTTGTAGATCTTATAGTTTCATCCTTGTAGATCTTATAGTTTTCATCTGTAGATCTTCTAGTTTCATATGTAGATCTTATACTTTTCATCCTTGTAGATCTTATACTTTTCATTTGCAGATCTTATAGTTTCATCTGTATATCTTATAGTTTCATCTGTAGATCTCATACTTTTCATCTCTAGATCTTATAGTTTTCATTTGCAGATCTTATAGCTTCATCTGTAGATCTGGGTCTTCCAACTCTTTAGATGCCCAACGGGACACTATCACTTACTCCTCTTCCCGGGGTGCGGGAAGGGTATTTCCGCCCCACCTCCGTCTTCCTTTCATCACAAACTCATCTACATATGCAACACTCCCGACATTTCCTTTGTGACAATTCCCAATCTGTACGGTAATCTGACCCTTAATATGCCTCTGAAAGCTTTATTCTGTCGAAAAAAACTGTCATGCCATGATTCATGTTGACATGGTAAATTGTAATATCATGGACAACTTTTTTTTTTTTTTTTTTTGCAGATTTAGGTCATTTTGCAATTAAATACAGCACGGTGTTCGTTTAAGTGGAATACTAGAAATGTGCCTATTCTTGGGATAAGTTGGGATAATACTAAATAAGAATATTTTCAGGAATGAAAACGAATAATGCTCGTTTGCCTCTTAAAAAATGAAAGAGTAATTTATTTTCTAAATCGTGCAATCTAATGTTTAACGTGAAAAACTGTATCCTTACAGTAGATTATATCTCTGTGGTGAAAAGACACTCAAACGCAAATATACAGGAAAATAATATGAGACTCTTTGTTCAACTTGAAAACTATAAGATCTATAAGGATGAAAACTATGAGATCTACAGATGAAAACTATAAGATCTACAGATGAAAACTGTAAGATTTACAAATGAAAACTATACATTTACAGATGGAAACTATAAGATCTATAGATGAAAACTATAAGATCTACAGATGAAAACTATAAGATCTACAGATGAAAACTATAAAATCTACAGACAAAACTAGAAGATCTATAGATGAAAACTATAAGATCTACAGTTGAAAACTATAAGATCTACAGATGAAAACTATAAGATCTACAGATGAAACTAGAAGATCTACATATGAAAACTATAAAATTTACAGACGAAACTAGATCTATAGATGAAAACTATAAGATCTACAGACGAAAACTATAGCTGACAATTGAATGATGGTATTACAAGACACACAAGTCACAAGACTAACGACAAGAAAGTCTGATTACGGACTTGAGCAATTTTAAAAATAGGACAGGAACACTGTCGTAGGATTACCAGAGTACTCTATTTCCCCTTTATGTTCATTTGGTATTGATGCGAGGATTAGGTTACTCTTTGAGGCAAAAACACTGGCATAAATAACCGGGACGTGGGAATTACGGCGATGACTTCGCGAGATTTGCTTCTCTAACACTAATGAGATTCATTAACTACCTGCAGCCTCATTCATCTTTCACTGAAACATACAAAGTTCACTCTGCAATTAACCTAATGATATTAGAATCTCAGATGACTAAGTCCTCTTAATTCTTCAGAGTTTTTTTTTTTTATTGTTTTGAAGGGTGATAAAACCGCTACAAATTTTCCAACTTTTTCTCCCTATTTATAAATGCTACCTAAAACAGCTTTCACTTGATTTTAAACTAAATTTTAGTAAATAATACACATATAAATATATATGTAGTATATTATATTATGTATATAAGTATATATATACACATATGTGTATATATGTTGGATTTTAAACTGCATTTGAATAAAATGATATATATAACACATACTCGTATATCTACCCGAGAGTAAATGGAATAACTTCAATCATTCTCACTTGGTAATGAATAATTCCCAAAGTACGGTGAACTCGATATTGCTGGGATGCTTGTGGCTTAATATCTAAAAGTATGCTAATGGCATGTATAAAATCAATGATATAATACCAGACACACAAACAAACACAAACACACGCGCACACACATATATATTGTGTGTGTTTTTATGTATGTATATATGTGTGTGTAGATTTGTCACTTTTTCTTCACTTCAGCCACTTGGACACAAGGTGTTACATAATTATAAACATGTTCTACAGCTGACGACATTTTTAAACAATCAGATTCTCACCTGTTGAAAGCGAAGACACTATTATGTCTCTGGAATCGGAAGGGGTTAAGACCATTCTTTTCCAATGCCTCTTTCACACCACATTCGTCCCTCCACCTACGTTAGCCTTTTTACCACTTCTACAAATTTCCACTTTATATTCTCGATATTTCCATTTTTCTGAAGCCATATATAGACTGCGCAAACATTTCGTGACGACAGACTTCAGCCTTTTTCCTTTCATTAACATCCAACATCCACACTTCACTTCCATAAAGGGGAGATGGCTTAACGGTAAATTCATGCAATCATCACCTTGGCTCCATAGGACACTCCAAGTCTCTCCTCAGTCTTTAATACAAACTGTGCTACATTTCTTACTTCACGTTATCCATATATATGGATTTTTAAAACCTGTGTTACCTTAAATTAAGCAAATTAACAGCTCTACGTTATGGGTAACACATGATCGAATAATTAAAAACAAACACACGAAAACATATGTATTGTAACGGTGTTTTTACTGCTCTTTCTCTATCTCTCGTGAAATCAAATTACGCATTCCATAAAGAAACTATTCTTCTATAAAAACATTGACAAATTTCCATTTCTTCAAGCAAACCGTATGACGCATATAACGCAACTAGATAAAGAATTTACCACTGGCCCTCGAAATTCAGAGAAAAGCTGGAGACGTTAATTCATCAACTGGATATATTATTGATCCGAAAAAAGTTTCACCTATAACCTGAGGAAAACATCTGCAAATATTCATTATATAATTCTCGATTCAAATAAGGTCGCTACGCATTAGCTTCCCTTCAAGTTGTATTTTATTTGAAATGAATTAATCATTCTTTGGGCTCTTCACCTTGGAGTTCAGTCACTCTAGTTCTGATTGACGGCAAAATGAAATAATTACGTCTAATATCATTCACAATGCGCTCCTCTGTCAAGTCATTTCATTTAAAGGCTCAAGCCTCATTTTACTTTTTGATGCGTTCAATGCGTCTTGTCACCGAAGAGGTTCGTTCTATTATGCAATTAAACTTTACTTAATCATATTTTTTTTTATATAGGCCTTCACGCCATTCCATCCAGCTGCCATGTTACATTCAACTTGTTATGAATCTCAATATGCAGAGAGTGGTGAAAAATAACTATATAGGTTAAGTATACCTTAGTTTAACCAGACCACTGAGCTGATTAACAGCTCTCCTAGGGCTGGCCCAAAGGATTAGATTTATTTTACGTGGCTAAGAACCAATTGGTTACCTGGCAACGGGACCTACAGCTTATTGTGGAATCCGCCCCACTTTATAGCGAGAAATGAATTTCTATCACCAGAAATAAATTCCTCTAATTCTTCATTGGCCGGTCGGAGAATCGAACTGGGTCCAGGAAAGTGCTAGCCGAGAACGATACCGACCCCTCCAATGAGGAACTGAACTATAAAGGTGGTGGTGTCAGGAAAAATGTGCTGAGTGCTAACGTATGGGATGAAAATGACCATATACAGTCCACTGCAACTGATTCATTATTATTATTATTCTGTAACGCAATTCCACCAAATGCTAGTATGTGAAACTTGTTCATGGTGAGTTGTAATGAATGTTATGAGATAATTCAACCAAAATTTTCACAGTGACTCGCAGGTTAATAAATTCCATGACTATAACTTTCCTAATATTACTCATGGTTTTGGCAAAAATACTGCTCTTCTTGTTGGAACAAATCTTTCTTTACTTTTTAGTATGATGAATTTCAAATTTTTTCCTGAATAAGGCGCTTTTTAAGACCCACAAAGGAGGTGATGATAAAATCTTAATTTGGGGAAGAGGTTCCAAAATAAACTATTTTATAACTTTTGTGCAAGAGCCCCATACAGATAGAATTAGAATAACCATCTACAAGTTATTAGCCGCTATTTTGACTACAAATTCGTACGTCGATAAAAACCAAAGTGAGTTTTCTGGTGGCGACGTGGGGGTAGAGAGAGAGAGAGAGAGAGAGAGAGAGAGAGAGAGAGAGAGAGAGAGAGAGAGAGAGCCCATACACTAGAAATTGAGACACTGATTTATATTATACAGCGTTTTTATAACATCGCATAAATTAAACCTCGCATGCATGAATATTTTGTTGCCCCTATCAATATGCAGCCTCAGACTTTGGAAAAGAAGTAAATTCACATAAGGTGGAGGATAATCAGTATAAAAATCGTAGAAATTATATTACACATCAAGCTATCCAAGAAAATGAACATGCTTGCAATATGCCTAACAACGAATAGTCTGTCAAACGTAGCTTCCCTTAAACCACCAAGACCCCGAGATGGATATTTATTAACGAAACCTTTGTACTCTGATATTGCTGATGGGTGATCAAGACATTTTAGGTTTCCTCTAACTTTGCTGACGACGTGACTTTTATTAAAAAAAAAAAATCAAAAGGATGCATTTACTCCCTCCTGGTGTCAAATGAAGTTAGTGTGCCTCAGAAAGATCGTCACTGGTGTGAGGCTTGGCTTGGCTCTAAGAAAGCCAAGACCTTACTGATATTCTGACATTGCGCCATACAGCCATTCCATTATTCTCTTATCACTGTTAGTGATCTACTTAATTACTGCAAGCCTTCGAGACTAATTTGGTGTTGATGCTTGTAATCTGCCTTTCTTTGTACTAAAACATTTTCAGAGAAGCTTTCCCCGGGGACTTTACTTTGACCAATTAGATCTCAGTTCATTTTCCTGTTGAAGAAATGCAACCAGGTACCTGTAACTTTCAGAAAGGGCTCATCAAGTTATTCCTTCAAGGCTTAAACATATCCAATTCTGTAAATTGTGATAATCCTCATACCAAACAAGATCAATCCTTCTATCATCAAAATTGTTCAAAGCAGAGTCTGTTTTTTTTCCTTACTGTCAATAACCACGAGAAGAATCATTGCTAGTTGGTACTCCTTTCGATACAAACTTCGGATTTAATTAATATGCAAACCTGCTTTCAGTGGTCATGCAACTAAGTCTTGGTTATCAGCTCTTAACCTAAGCAATTATTCGATTCATGTAAATTAATTTTCAAAATATCACCTTTAAGCTCCAAATTCTTTACACTTTATAACACGGGTTTTATATTCCGTGGTACAAGCTACAGCAATTTCAACAGCCCTATGCCTTATCCCATTAACAGCACAAACATCAACATAACAAACCAAAATGAAGACAATGGTCACAAACAGGCCAAATATCAGCAGTTCATCAATATAAATTTTATATCAACATCTCATTCAACGGCAAAAACGTGAAAAATATAGCAATGTTTTGAAAATCAAAATCAGCTTGCATAAAAGTATTTAGTATTTACCTCCTGAATAAGCAATCAGCAGAATGATAATTTTTGTCCATTATATTCTTCGCGTCTAAAGCAATATTTTGCATTTGGGGACACTAACAGAGCAGTTTACTTTTATGCACTTGAATCTAGCCAATATTACAAAAAGATTATGCTCAAATAAAATATTCATGTGTTTATTCAATTAACATTTTACATTGAACAGACCTGATTTCACTAACCTATTTTTATAGCCAGGAAACTCTAATCTTGTAAAATCCAGATTTCTAAAATAACAGTAATGGGGATTTTACATTAATGATTTTTCAGCGGATAGTTTTGGGGCATTAGGCATACATACCCCCCTTTAAGTCAAGTTCAATTGGTGAACATATTCCATTAATTGTAAGCGCACCCTGTAAGGTGCCCCATTTGTCTTCTACCAAGTGCTATCATATGTCCAACGTTCCCAAGACCTGGTCTGTGCCACAGCCTATATACCATGACCCTTCATTTTTTTATACTATTAAAATAAGTCTTAGCTCCCTAAAGGAGTTTTTGAATAGTAAGCGTTGTGGATGTTTTCTGCCTAGGGGGCTCATTACCATTTCGGAATTTTAAATGTAAATATGGCAATAAGAGTCCCCATCCTCTTTAGGGTAAACTGCTAACTGGTTAAAAAAAAAACATACACGCGCATACATACACATATGTAATTATATATATTTACATATATACATGAGTATATATATTATATCATAATATATATATATATATATATATATATATATATATATATATATATATATATATATATATATATATATATAGATATATATATTAATATTATATGATATATAGAATAGATTAGAACATAGAATCTAGGCCAAAGGCCAAGCGTTGGGACCTATGAGGTCATTAAGGTCTGAAAGGTGTAACAGGAGGAAAACCTCGCAGTTGCACTATGAGACAATAATTGTTAGAGCGGGTGGAAAGTCGGGTGGAAGAAAGAAGATATCAACAGAAGTACAGTAAAACGAATGAAAGGGGTTGCAAAGACCCTTAAGTAATGCCTACAGTGCACCAAGTGAAGTGTACTGGCGGCACTATTCCGTACGGGGTGTATGATGTATGTACAGATCCAAAAATATTAAGCCGCAAATATCTAATTCACTATATCTTGGGAATGACCTACACCCAACGGGAATTATAACTGATAAGTGCCTCGGACGAAGAACATGTAAGACATAATACATCTTGGGTGTGAGTGTAAATTATTCTCAAGGTACAATGGAGTGGATACCAAACAATATTTGTGGTTTGTTCTTTATCATAACATGATACGGGTGTATAAGTGACAAACAACCCCACAAACACACACACTATATATTATATATATATATATATATATATATATATATATATATATATATATATATATGTATATATATATATATATATATATATATATATATATATATATATATATATATATATATATATATAAATTCTTTCCTCGGACATGTTTAATCTTATATTCTTCCTCTCATAAGCACTTTTAAAACTCAATCTGCTAATCTCAGGGGCATCTCGTCCTTATCCCCAATCTGTACTGCATCCTTTGCACAGAGCTATTACGCACTGCATTCACGACCCATATTCTTATCCCACAATTTATCGTGTATTACATTCTGTTCATTATCTGAATATACATGTGTGTATATATATATATTATATATATATATATATATATATATATATATATATATATATATATATATATATATACACATACACACACATATAATTATATATATATATATACATACATATATATATATATATATATATATATATATATATATATATATATATATATATATAAATATATAAATATATATGTATACATATACATATATACAGTATACATATATATATATATATATATATATATATATATATATATATATATATATATATATATATATATTATATTATAGACGTACGTTTATATTATATATATACACCAAACACAGTTTTCTAAAATTAATTACGTCACAAATTATCATCAGTCACAGTTGAGCCCTCTACACTCTTTAAACCTTTTCATTTCAGCCGTCGGCTGATGATCATAACACCATTTCAATACCATTCAACATCCTTTCATTTTCCCTTAGGGATAGTTACACTTATGATTCTGAATCCTTTGCCCATAAATTATGTACATTAGTCTTTTGCATTCCTCGAATACAGCTTTCATACTGAATATGAATTCACCAACGAACATGTCCTCTGGAGAACACGATTCTATACTGCCGTTCGCAAAAACTGAAATATGTAATTTTACTTTTGTTCCTAGATCATTTGCATAAACAGATCCATTCCCTACATGAAATATTTACGCTACAACCAAGAGCTTGAAAAATTAGAAGCCTATGTTTACGCCACAACCAAGTGCTGGAAAAAATCAGAAATCTTAATATCAATCAAGTGTTTTCACTTCATTAACTGCTCACCTTATTCACTGTGTATCTCACAAAACATGGGACTATTTGCTCCGGAATTAGCCAAACTTACCCTTTCCAGTTTTAAGGAAACGGAAAGAAGAAAAGCAAATCCCAAAAGTATAAAATGCTAGAATCTACTCGTTTATTTAATGAACACCCTGGTATGAGAAAGACCGCTGATTGTCTACCCGCTGAGCTAAAAAAAAATTAATAGGAGATGCAATGTTTGGAGATTTCAAAAACAAATTCCTACACTTTTACCAAACTGCAAGTATCATGGACTGTGGAAATGATAAAAGAGCTTCATTTATCACAGACTTCCATATGGCTGATATGACCAATTAAGCATTGCAATAATATATTCATGTCATTTTACTACAAACACATTGCAAATTACTTAGTGTTTTTACATAAGACAGGCGTTTACGACTCAATAACCTGCCTGTTAGAGAATTATAGGCTATAACGCTAATATGGGAGAGGCACAATTTCCTCAATTACATGAAATACGTATGAAATAACGTAATGAAAAATGTAACAAATTATGACATTTATCGCCATATGTTTATTAAAAAGATCTCGGATAGATTTGGAAAGCGATATAATTTGCAATATGCAATAAATGCAGAGAGAGAGAGAGAGAGAGAGAGAGAGAGAGAGAGAGAGAGAGAGAGAGAGAGAGAGAGAGAGACAGCTTCTCTTTGAATTTATTGGAAACTCTTATTCTGGATCACTTGACTTTACCTAAATTGTATCAATCCCGTTAATCTGAAAGTAATCACACGCATAACAAAGAAATGATGCTGAATTACTCCCTCATAACAGCCGTCAGTCAGCCATCTCTTATTTTTTTATTATAAAGCTATGTTAAGAACTCAAATTCCATGAAGCTATGTTAAGAACTCAAATTTCACGAAGCTTTAAGAATTCAAATTTCACGAAGATATGTTAATAATTCAAATTTCACGAAGCTATGTTAAGAACTCAAATTTCACGAAGCTAAGTTAATAACTCAAATTCCACGAAGCTATGTTAAGAACTCAAATTTCACGAAGCTATGTTAAGAACTCAAATTTCACGAAGCTATGTTAAGAACTCAAAATTCCACGAAGCTATGTTAAGAACTCAAATTTCACGAAGCTATGTTAAGAACTCAAATTTCACGAAGCTATGTTAAGAACTCAAATTTCACGAAGTTTTAAGAACTCAAATTTCACGAAGCTATGTTAAGAACTCAAATTTCACGAAGCTATGTTAAGAACTCAAAATGGAAGCTCCTAAAAAAAAAATCTCGTAACACATCCTGGAGATAATCAATGAGATTCTGAATCGCAAAAGGCAATTTTGACAAAACAGGAAATTGGGTGAGTTCGTATGGAAAACTATAGAGAAGCGATAACCAACAAATGAAAGTTTGCCAAAAGAGTTCGCTTTGGACAACATGCAATCAAGCAGAAGATTCTTGTCATTTCCTGAATTAAATGTACCTATCTGGCTATCAGAATTTTTGGTGCCTCGTGCTCTGTAATCTATGAAAAACGAGAGACAGCGTGGGCGTTTTTTTTTTATTCCTTGTGAACTCATCAAGTGTATTATTGGCTTCCGGAGAGGCAGTGTGCGGGCAATTCCTGGATTCCAAATGCCCAGTGAGTATATTCCACTATTCTTGACGGAGGGGGCGACTGTATTCCTAGATCACAGCATAAAAAGTGAGCATATTCGTGAATTCCCAAAGCACAGACCGAGCTTATATTTGTATTCCAGATCGTTAGAGCAAGGTATTCCTAGATTACCCTTATACAGAAAGAGACTATTCCTAGATTCCAGACGGTCAGCAAGCTCATTCCTGTATTCTACACGGATGGAACAGGATTCATGCTGAAAGTCCACTGCGTATTTCTGGATTTCATACGGAAACAACGAACATATTCCTGGATTACAGATGTACAATTTTTTTGTGTTTATGGATATTAAAATGATAGACCACATTCCAGGATTTTACAGAGACAGAGAGGTTTGAACCTTAATTCTAATATTCTTAGAAAGCAAAATACATCTGTATATTAGTTTGTTTCGCCATACGCCATGATTGGGGAAAATATTTCTGGCAGGAAAGATGAGAATCATTGCAAAATAAAAGCAACATGAAACGCCCGCTTCGCGTAATGCAACAACAGTCTATTTTGGAAACGTTTCATAATTTGAGCACACCAAATCTTCGCTATCGGTTAGGTCTTTCTGCCAAACGGAACGCAGTGTTGAAGCAAAGGAAAGAAGCCTCACTTCGGCCCAGAAAAGTAAGTCGTCCGCTTGAATCATTCATCTACCTTCAAGAGAAACGCTCCTTGTCTAAACTGATAGAACAATGGGTATCGGGGAGGTCTTTTAAAGGGCTTGCTTGCATGTTATCTCACTCAAGAATAAGGCATAGCAGCCATGCACATAAGATAAGCAAATACAATTCATGAGATCTAGATAGAGAGAGACAAATAGAGACCGTTAATACCAACAAAGCAGAGAGAGAGAGAGAGAGAGAGAGAGAGAGAGAGAGAGAGAGAGAGAGAGAGAGAGAGAGAGAAAGGACGACAACGATGATGAGACTGGAAAGGGCAACAGGAGAATAAAAAAAAAATGATTAGAGAAAGAAAAAAATTAACAGACAGAGATATAATAGCAAAGGAAAAGGGAAAAGCAAAATGGGAAGTAGAAATAAAAACAAGAATGAGAGAGAGAGAGAGAGAGAGAGAAAGAGAGAGAGAGAGAGAGAGAGAGAGAGAGAGAGAGAGAGAGAGACGACAATGATGAGACTGGAAAGGATAACAGGAAAGTAAAAACCAATGGATTAGAGAAAGGAAAAGATTAACAGACAGATATACTAGCAAAGAAAAAAATGGGAAGTGGAAATAAAAACAAGAATGAGAGAGAGAGAGAGAGAGAGAGAGAGAGAGAGAGAGAGAGAGAGAGAGAGAGAGAGAGAGAGAAATAAATAGAAGAGACTGAGAAAGATTATGAAAAGTGATGGTGAATAAAGATGAAAGACAGAAAGATAGAGAGATGATGGTGATTATGAAACAAAGACCAGAGACTAAAAACTAATAAGAACTAATAAAAAATTAACAGAGAGAGAGAGAGAGAGAGAGAGAGAGAGAGAGAGAGAGAGAGAGGTGCAGATGAATAAGGAGAAGTGAAAGCAAGAGGAAGAGAGCGAGATGATGATGATGATGATGATGATGATGAAATAAAAAGGACAGAAATAGATTGAGATAGAACCAATGAAGCAGAGAAAGCATGATGTGAATAGAATGGGGAGAGAGAGAGAGAGAGAGAGAGAGAGAGAGAGAGAGAGAGAGAGAGAGAGAGAGAGAGAGAGAGAGAGAATGAAAAGAAAAGAAAGCAAGAGAGAGATGATGAAGATGATGAAATAAAAAGAACAGAAAGAGAGAGAACTAATGAGATACAGAAACGAAGATATGAACAGAGAGAGAGAGAGAGAGAGAGAGAGAGAGAGAGAGAGAGAGAGATGGTACATAAAAGAGAAAAGAACGCGAGATATATGGTGATGATGAAATAAAAGGGCAGAAAGAGAGAGAGAGAGACAGAGAACGAATGAGCTAGAGAAAGGAAGATCTGAATAGAATGGAGAGAGAGAGAGAGAGAGAGAGAGAGAGAGAGAGAGAGAGAAGAGAGAGAGAGAGAGAGAGAGAGAGATGAAGAAATAAAAGGACAGAAAGAGAGAGAGAACGAATGAGCTAGGGAAAGGAAGATCAGAACAGAATGGAGAGAGAGAGAGAGAGAGAGAGAGAGAGAGAGAGAGAGAGAGAGAGAGAGAGAGAGAGAGAGAGAGAGAGAGAGAGAGCCGGCAAGAAAACCCCAGAAAGGATCGACGGGAGAGCTGACTCGTTTCCATGTACCTGATTTCGAGGTCTGTGACTGCGCCGCTTACAAGACCGAATTATCATCAATTTCTGACGTCGTTTCAAGGCTCAACTTCCGATGAAACGAACAATTTGGCGCCAATTCACTGAAATTCCTTCATTTGGAGCAAAGCGGATCGACCGACTTCTGACTGCTGGACTCCCAAAGATTCAATACGAATCCTTTCCAGGCGACTGGGATCTTGGGAACCTGCTGGCATTCGATTAACTTAAATTTTAAATTTTATATATATGTTTGTATATATATATAATATATATACATAAATATATATATATATATATATATATATATATATATATATATATATATATATATATATATATATATATATATAAATGTGTATGTGTATTTGTATATATATATATGTTCGTATATATATATACATATATATTATATATATATATATATATATATATATATGTATATATATATATGAACATATATATATACAAATACACATACATATATATATATATATATATATATATATATATATATATATATATATTAATCCTCAATAGGGTCAGGACTCGAATGGGAAACAGTAAATTATCATGTTTATCCAGTATATGCAGTTAAGAACAATTTATGGATAAAAAAAAAAGATCCACATATTGTATTTATTCTTGCAATTCCTTTATATTTAGATCCTTTCATTCTAACATCTCATTTAACCAGACCTCTTCGTCTTCCAAAACTTCAGAATATATTTTTTCCTCCCTTACAATCGCCACTCCCTACCAAAATCCTCTGGTTAGTCTCTTGACAAATCCTACTGCTTAATACTTCCCATTACCTTTACATTCATCGACCGTCAAAACTTGTTATTAACATTCAACATCAACAAATCACTTCCACAGTGCAGTGTAGGCTCAACAGTCACTTCATATGGCCTACATTTTTCGCCTCTAGACATTCTTCTCTTGCTAACCTTTAAGCTAAGGTCTTGATGCTTTCAAGCATCATTTAATCAACAATTTGCCTCTTTTCTCATCCTGTCATTAGTTCTACTTCGAACTAACTACACAAATCAACCATTTCCCTGCTTTTAATATTTTGACTAACATTCTTACTTCAAATTCCTGCTTTCCACTTGCCATTGCATCCTAGCTTTTGTAAACATTCATCCTCAACAAATCCTTACAAATTCTTCCAAACTCTCTCACTAGTCTCTGTACCTTCTTCTCTGATTTCTCGTCCACAGGCGCTGCACCATTGCAAGCGTTAGCCACTCCTCACAATATTCTTGGCCTGTTTCTTTATTACAACTCCGTACCTACATCTCTTTTCCTTACATCGTTACCCGAATCGTGGAAATCTTTAGAAGCCTTGAGGATGTAACACACTCATGTCTGTGACCACTTTTACATCAAATCACTCACTTTTTGAATTCCTGGAAACGCATTATGAGGCTTTTATCTATTTTTTTTTTCTGCTATGACTCTCTCTCTCTCTCTCTCTCTCTCTCTCTCTCTCTCTCTCTCTCTCTCTCTCTCCAGCAGAGGCAGTGACACGAAGATAATGAATGTAGGTTTACTTTAAAGATAAAGGTGTAAATGGTGTTATGATGGAGTACAATTTGATAAATATTTATTATATGAAAGGTGGTCAGTTTTAACACGATAATTTAATTACTGAGTTATACAACTAATTAATTACTTCGTGTCATAAATACAAAAGGTTTATCGAGCAGCGTGATTGATCAATTTAGAAAATGGTTACCAATATGGATGAGTTCTCCAACTGAGAGAGTCAGTCGATTGCATTCATTTTCGGTATAATCCAGTTATTTTACTGTTATTCAATATCAAGAGTCCTGTAAAATCAAACATATATTAAAATGTCTGGTGAAAGATTTTATAGTTAATTGCATTTATGGACTGGAGATCATTTACTTGTAAATATGAATGATTTTACTTTTATTTAAATTTTTCGAGTTTTTAGTCGATGAATAAGTAGTCTTCATAGTTTTATATCAATTTACAACTGTACTGAGATATTAGCTTTATATATATTTTCTAAACTTGCAGCTTATCTATTATTTTTTATTTTCGATGATACCCTAACCTAATGGTGAGTATACTTCAAATAATTATGTAAAAAACAGACTGATGAAATTTTATATATATATACATATGTATATATGTGTATATATATATATATATATATATATATATATATATATATATATAATGGAAGGATTTCACTTTACCTAAGAAAAACTCAAAACCTTCCCAAGGTAAAGTGAATGAGACATTAAGGAATATTTGTGGCTCAATATTTATGAGTATATAAAATGTTAAGTGTGACTTACTGCCAAAACTATCATATATATATGTATATATATATATAAAATATACATATACACACACACACACACACACACACATATATATATATATATATATATATACATAGTATTAGGCTGTTTACCTATCAACAGTAATCCACTGAAGACAGAAAACTACAGTCTCGGCCACACCTGTATCTTAACTGCTGAGTCGTAAGTGAACCCACTGTAAAGAATAATTAGAAAAATCCCATTAAATTATCACACCCGATCTGCAAGCTCATCAACAGCGCGTCGAAACACTTTACAAATATATTTTCCCTTCCATCTTGCAAGCATTCTCGGTCTCCTTGGATGTTAAGACCTCTCCTTCCCAGTATCTCTTCACGGCACTTATCATGTGTCATCTGGGTCATTTCTCCTCAAACTTTAACATTATACACTTTTCCCCAACCCACCAATTTCCATTCTTTTCATGCCGTAAAAATATCTCAAAAACACTTATCCATCCTTTCACCTACAGACACTTTCACAAAACTTCACATTTTCACACTGATCTTCCTTAAATTCTTCTTAGTCATATATACCACACACACGGTTTAAAAAGTTCATTAGCACAGGCTCAATCTTTTTGTCACCGCCATTTAACATCCAGCCTTCATTTTCTTTAACTTAACAATTTCTTCATATATTCATCTATTGCGTGCTCCCCTCTGCCTTCATCATACCATCATTTAGCAAATCTACAACCAAATAGCTGAACTAAACGCTTCAAGTCTTCCATCATCCTTATTAACATTCATTGCACTTGACTTCCATTCAATCTCACAGCCTTTTCTTACAAACTCCTTCACAAGTTTCTGCAGTTTATCTCCACAATGACCAATCATTACTTCATCACAGTAATTCCGCACTTTAACGATTTATTTTCTTATCCCGCAACTTTGCACCAACATACAATTTCCTGTGTCTGACTTCTCGCGTTACTCCATCATGAAGAGATTAGATACCCAGGGGAGGCATGGCACACCTCTGCCTCAGATTCATTAGCACACAAACCAGTCACTCACACGTTTACGTGTTTTACAATACACATCAGCTTCATCAGAAAAATTAATCACTCCCTAATTTTTTCCCTAGATAATACATCCCCAACTCCCTCTTTATTGTCTCTCCATCTGTTCTATATAATATATAATCTTTAAAAAAAAAAAAAGGTCCAGCTTTTTTTCCCCTTACTTAGAAATGTATCATTCAATTGTTTCATAGCAAAGGCTTTATCCAAACAACCTCTTCCTTGCCTCACCTCACACAGTTCTTCTTCTGTCAATCATTTAGCCCTCTTTCTTAAAATCTTAAAAAAAAATTTTTCATGCATACTAATTTGATGCTTCGCCACTATAGTTCTTACAGTTGCTTTCACACCTTTAACTTTATGTAAAGGAATAACATAAAATATACTGTACTTGTCGACACATATATGTAATAAGTACACACAGCATATATATATATATATATATATATATATATATATATATATATATATATATATATATATATATATATACATAACATACATACATATATATAATACATACTTTCTCATATTTACAAAGATGTATCACGATAAACATGCATACAGCCTAAACACACGTCCTTCCAGAAAATGTTGTTTTTATCAGGCAGGAATTCTTTAAAAGAAACGACCAACTTTATACCCTATAGTATACGATCTTCGAGAAACGGAGTCCCGAGATTCGGAGCGGCGGTCATCAAGTTAGTGATTGAGATGCCGGCGTTTTATTTGCAATCTCGACAAAATCAACCCCCCCGAATTTTTTTTTCTTTCCTTTCTTTTTTTTTTTATCCAAGGATATATTACTTCGACTTTCATCTCTTCTTATGAAAGTAAGTTACGAGCTGCATCATCGCAGGCGCAAAATTGTAAAGAAAGGAAAAGAGAAATCTTTCTCTAATCAGTGACATAAAGAAGATTATATACAGTCCGTATGGAACACTTCAAGAGAACGCTGATATCCGAAAGCCCTCGCAAAGGAAGAAAAGATGTCATAATTCTCCTCGCGGCATTTTTCTTTATTTTACAACTCTGGCAAGCAACTACCGTATTGTTCACAGAAAGATGAATTTACACGCCCTTCAGAGCCAAAAACCAAATGAAATTAAACATTCTGAAGTAAAATAAAAACCGTGCACGTACAGTTTTAGTGTGAGTACTAATGTCTGAAATTTCTGTTTGTAGTTACGTTACAAATCATGTACAGTATTACCTTACCACATTAGGATACTGAGAGAAATGCTTTCATAATTTCAAGTAAGCATACCTTAGATTTTTACCAGACCACTGAGCTGATTAACAGCTCTCCTAGGGCTGGCCCGAAGGATTAGACTTACTGTACGTGGCTAAGAACCAACTGGTTACCTAGCAACGGGACCTACAGCTTATTGTGGAATCCGAACCACATTATAGCATGAAATGAATTTCTATCACCAGAAATAAATTCCTCTAATAATTTCAAGAAGCACATCCAAGGACTAAAGTCTTGTAGGGTTGTTATGGTCTCATGACAACAGCATGCAAACGAAAACTTCTCAGAATTCTTAAAACAACAGTGCTTAATTCATACGGCCGACACTGTAAAAACTTCAAAGCGTTCAAATATTCAATAGTTTTATCTGTCAATTTATACTTTATTGTGTTCACGCCAGCTTTTGAGGATCTAAACTCCAGATGAGAGAAAAATTATGGCCACAGAAACCCGGGATCAGAATCTTTCCCTCTAAACAAATGAACTGAACACCTTTGCCAGAAGGTAGCCTTTGTAAACTCTTTAGTATATATTCCAGACTTCCGTTTACCAGTATACTAAACGCTAGAGGAACCTAACTTACTTGCGGTACAGAGACTTCCTCAAAGAGTAAGAGCTACGTCTCTGAGACAAAGAAACAATCACCAGAATAAGACGTACTAGATAAACATATGTAAAGCTACATAAGATAAACTACTCCAGTTTCATGAAGCTGAGAAAGAAGGAAAGCACCAAATCATCACTACAAGATTCTCACCACGATTGCAAAAGGAAAATGCAGTAGTCAATGCATACGACAAGAATAATTTCATCGTACAAAAAACAAAATTTCCTCAGGCCATGCCATGGATAGTGGAGGAAGTAAAGGGTTTTTCTACACGAAACGAAATGAAAAGATTAGAAATCGTGTGTGACATGGTTAACTAAGAGAGAGAGAGAGAGAGAGAGAGAGAGAGAGAGAGAGAGAGAGAGAGAGAGAGAGAGAGAACAGCACTTCATGATCTTTAGCACGTATAGGTTATTCAGATATAATGGTGACCACAAAACAACAGAATCAATGTTGAGTGTCTAAATGCTGGGAACAAATCTTCAAAAAATGAGATTAAACCTACTGGAGAGTAGTAAAACGACTGGGAAAATATTTATGCGAGACTGTTAAACACGTTAGGGGATTATAGGATACTGGCACAGCACTTTCCAGAGGCCTTTAAGAGTTCATGACTATTTATTGATGCCATAAGAAAAAGTTTCAAGTAAACCCTATTTGTTGAATTTCGAACACCGTGAATTTTGGAACGAAGGGCTCTATATAACGCTTAAGAAAGAGAAATTGCATTAACAACGGCCAATCGAATGGGTTGAAACACTCAGAAAATAACTGAGCCCATTAAGATAAACAAGAGAAATTAAATTTATTTGGGAATAACTTGCCTAACAGACTAAACTGAAAGAATTAAATTAAGAACACATGCTCTGAATAGATTACTTTACGGGAAGCCAGCATTAAACAACACAGAACTTGGGCGAGCATGCCAATGAAAATTACCCTGAATAAGCACCAATACTTGGGATTTATTAACAGGAGAAGTAAAGAAAAATCATAACTGGCACATATCAGCCGTAAACTTTAAATGACCCGCTGCAATATTTACGTAGCAATGTATATCTTTATACTTGTAACGGACACTAGATAAAGTTAAAAAAATAATCACTATTGAGTAATTCTGCAGCAATGCCACGATAGCGTTACAAGAAATGACCTCAAGAAAATACAGCGAATTAAAAAAAAAAGTTAATTCAACGTCCAAAAAATTGTGTTGAATCAGTATCTAGATCTCAGAATTCTAACACATTTCAAGTTCGATTTCCCCCAAGAATGTCTAAGCAGAAAATGATAATCTCACTAAGGCTAAACACATTTTCCGATGCGTTCCTTTCTGCTCCAGACATTCAACATGTCCCAGATGTTGCATCTAATTAAAACAATGGGAGGTTTTCCTGCACGATTTTACTCTATCCTAATCCACTCTCCAGTAATTTTCAGATATTCGCCTCATTTGTTAATGACATGAATAACAAAAAACCATGGGAGATTTGCTGCACAATTTTACTCTATCCTAACGCACTCTCCAGTAATTTTCAGATATTCGTCTCATTTGTTATTGATATAAATAATAAAGGTACACAAAAAAAACAGCATGAGGATTTTATATGAGTCCCTATCTATAATTCTACATCTGATTCCAATTGCGTATGGCTCTTTCGAATAAACAAAATGACGCCTTGAAATTGAAAAGAAAATGGAAAAGAAAGTATAGCGTCATACACCTCGAAGCAAAAAAAGAATGTATTTAATGAACTTAGGAAATGCTTTCCACTGCCTCGACCTGGGAAATAATCTATCGCAAAGTTTAAGAAAACTTGAGAGAAACTTTTATACCCTTGCCTCAGTCTTTTGCACAAACATAAAACTGTGCTTTACAAATATATCAATACAGAATTAAACAAAAACACACACATACGAATATATATATATATATATATATATATATATATATATATATATATATATATATATATATATATATGTACTCATACATATACACATATACATATACTGTATATAATATATATTATATATAATATATATATATGTATATATATACTCATACATATACACATATACATATACTGCATATAATATATATTATACATATATATATAATATATTAATAACAGGACCTCACTTAACCTGGATGGTATCTAGCAGAGACATTTATTCAGGAAAAGTTACAGGCTTTCTAGGGATAACAGTCCTCATCGCCTGGTATCCGTAGAATGACCGGACACGTGGTCTAGTTGTATTAATGTGCGTACGGGGTGGCAATTAAAGCCCTTTCCCCAATTTGTGTGCTCTGAGTGATAAAGTATATGTATGTATGTACGTATGTATGTGTATATATATATATATATATATATATATATATATATATATATATGTGTGTGTGTGTGTGTGTGTGTATGTGTGTGTGTGTGTGTGTGTGTGTGTGTGTGTGGAGTAATTTTAGTGAAGTTAATAGCATTGTTTACTGAGATTACTTTCAACCTTGTACGTAGAATATTTCTATACACCTTTTTGTCTTCAGGTATATTTCTCAAGAGGAGCATCAAGCATAAAAATGGCGTCACGTTGATGGTGGATTCATACTGGTCGTTATGCCTCACTCTCGACTCAGTTGCTTGCTATGTAAGGTGTACATTGTAGCTGATTTCAGTGGCTGCTTAATATTCTTGCAAGGTCTTTTCGTGGAGAGGAGAAAAAAATCCGTATTTCTTGTTGAGCGTTGGTTGCTATTTGCAATTGGTAGAATCGTGATTCCCTATGGATTATCCCTTTGTCCTTTATCAGTATCCAGAGTGAGGGCTTGCACAAGGTCGTGGCGTCTACTTAATGTTGGAAAGTAGGATCCGGGTTTCGGCGAGCGTGTAAGCGCCAGCGTATGGTAATAGTAATGCGTCCAACGTTAGCTGACTTCTGAATCTTTACCGGGGGGCGGTGCTATTCCCCATCATCAGGGTGTTGACCAGATTCGGGCAGCAGTAAATCCATGAGGATATTCGAGTGTCTGGGGCAGCGGCCATTATTCCGCGGCTAATTATACCTCTCATAACTTAGAGCTCGCCTCGGTGACAGTTATTGTATGTTGTTTTGTAGTAAAGGACGATGTTATTTCCTTTATGCCCAGGCGTCGTATCCGGGGTTCTTGCATATTTATCAAAGTGCAGAGCTTTTCACATTGTGGTTGCTGTATGCGTTATTTGTGAAAAGCCATCTGACATGGTCTAGGCCAGTGGTTTTCAACCTTTATGTGCCCATGGCCCATTTTTGGCATCTTTAAATACTCATGGCCCACTGCCCTTCAGAAATGTGTAATGATGATAACAGAATTATTATAAAGCATTATCAAAACACTTTATTAGTTTTACATTTTCATTTATGGAATTATTTTTCAGATCACTTTTTTAGTTATACATTTTCATTTATGAAAGAAAGCACTGGCCTGCATTTACTGTAAATGATTTTTAATTCTTTAAATACTATTTTGAAGATGTCCGTGGCATGGCCCCCCTCAGAACTGCCAGTGGCCCACCAGTTGAAAACCACTGGTGTAGGCCTACGTGCGTGGAGCCGAGGCCTACAAGCACATGAAAAGAGAGGTTACACACTGTTGGTCGCAAAAGCCATAACTCGACAGTGGCAGGCTGCTTCTCACAAACACAGGATATATATATAAGAATCACTCTCCGTCCTTTTCATTCTCGCTTACGTTTCCCTGTCACTTTTGTCTCCTGAAGCGTCAGAATATCCAGCTTTTTCTTACTTAACAAATCAGCTGTCGTACATTTCTTCTATTCTGCACCACATCACTGCATATTCAAAACTGTAATACTCAGTATTTGACCCCTTTCTGGCTTTCTGAAATAGCAATCCGTGGTATGAGGCTGCAACATCCAATTCTTCCGGCTAGTTAATGACTTTCAACTCGCAGAGCATCAGATTCTAAAGGTTCTTTTCTGTCTCCAACAATTGTGAAAATTGTGGCCACTGGAGAAGACGCTTATGTGTCTGGCCACCAGTTGACCTAACTGCAAATGGGCACCAGCGGCAGGAAAGGGCACGGGGCATGCGACCTCAACCCTAAGATTTGCTGAGAATCGGAAGGATCTGCCTTTCTGTTGCCGAACTATTTATATATATATATATATATATATATATATATATATATATATATATATATATATATATATATATATATATATATATATATATATATATATATATATATATACACTGTATATATATAAATATATATTTATTTATATATATGTATGTATGTGTGTATATATACATTATTTATATATATTTATACTAGTCATTACCTGTGGCAAGTATCCATACGGAACCTTTCATTATTAATTATAAGAAAAAAATCATAACTAGCTTTACCCGTACAAACAAAAAATTCAATGTAAAAACGTTACAGGCAGGCTAAATTTTCACATATTTTGCATGGCCTATCTTACTTTTTCATTATTAAAATTTCAACGAAACAAGCAAATGATTGAGAAATATTTTAAGATTATTTCTTCATCAGATGTTATAAAATTGCGCGTGGTGATAATGCCCGGAATCAAATAAAGTGACAATGAAAACCTACTCACCTTTACAGACAATACGGTTCATAGAAATTGAGGTTTTCTGCCAAGAACGTCAGAATTATATTCAACTCTGCAAAAAAAGAATAAATCTGATGAACAGAAGTACTAGTCAATAAATGTCCTGGCAGATATTTTAACCTTGAATCTGACAATCATTTCCTTGTAATAAAATGACATTTACCAACCAATTTGTATACATTTTGAAAACTAGATTGACAACTGGGTCACCTTATTAATGTAAACATTCAACAAAATCTTCACATTGATATACGGCCAACTCTGGTTTTAATACATCTTTACAATGATATTAATAATAGGTAAAAATTTTCTTAATACAAGAACTGCTTATATTTGTAAAAAAAAAATAAATGTATGCGTACATATTTTATTCATGCATTTTGACCCAGTGCATTCTTTCTGAACCTGTCCCCTTCTAGATTCATGTAAGCACAATAAAGAACGAGACTACACAAGCTATCCAGGGAATGTGTAAATAACAACACCTTACAACTTAAAATTCTTGCAACGACATTAAAATAAATATACCATCTGACTCTCACGTGGAATTATAAAAAGGGTGAACTGCTTGAAACGATACCGGAATTTAATCTTGAAATTTGAATTTACGCCAGAGAATTCGTGATAACATATTATGGTAACATGAGGAAAAATTAAAATGAAGAACTGATTAAGAGTTGAGGAAAATTTAAAATAAGGAATTCATTAAGAGTTGAGGAAAATTTAAAATAAGGACTCGATCAAGAGTCTGAAACACTGAATAAATGCCAGCTATCTTAAGATTTTAAACCTTGTTTTGGATCTACTTTTAGGAAGTTGCTATTTTGCGGACATATTTCAAAACAGAATAGTATATAGGACTTACAGAAGAGAGAGAGAGAGAGAGAGAGAGAGAGAGAGAGAGAGAGAGAGAGAGAGAGAGAGAGAGAGAGATAACAAAACAAAATAGTAAAGGACTTACAGAAGAGAGAGAGAGAGAGAGAGCGAGAGAGAGAGAGAGAGAGAGAGAGAGAGAGAGAGAGAGAGAGAGAGAGAGATCAAAACAAAATAGTAAAGGACTTACAGGAGAGAGAGAGAGAGAGAGAGAGAGAGAGAGAGAGAGAGAGAGAGAGAGAGAGAGAGAGAGTTGGTACTACCACAAGTGTGTCAAGGACACACCTAATAACTTATTTCAAACAGGTCCAATGTTAGACAAGAGAACAACAGCCAAGTGCGCATGCTCGCCGTTCCATATTCAATATAGACTTTCTGTCACTTCGTCATCATTACTATACAGTATATCTCGCTGTATTTCCATGGAGGTGGTAGGCAGGGCAACCTTGGCAATACTGAAGCTGAAGGTGGCCTTGAGAATAGATAATTACGGTGTCAAAAGTGAATTTTATTTCCTTTTTCCTAAATAGTGTTTGAAATTAAGTGGATTCTGCTTGAAGCAACCGTCTGTGTGGTTACACTAACTGGATGCATTAAAATCACTGGGTGTCACTAAATGAAGCGTGAAATGATAAAGACGATTTCTTATGAAGTGAAAATGCGGTGCTTCCAAAGTATTTAATGTGACTCTTGTAAAATGTCATTAGCCCCGGTATTTGATATGACTTGTAAAAAGTCATTACCATCGTTAATGACCCTTTTTGATGCTATTACACACACACACACACACACACACACACACACACACACACACACACACACACATATATATATATATATATATATATATATATATATATATATATATATATATATATATATATGGAAACCCTAGATGAAAAACATCCTCGTTCAAGGACCAAACGTGACAAAATCAACAGACAACATTAAAATCATTAAAGGACTCAAAACAAGCGAAGTTATTAATAAACTATGGAACCCGCCATCAAACACAGATCAGGCAATGCCGACGTTTTCTGATGAAAACCCTGCCAGCCGTCTGGAACGTCTAATTGGTCCTTGCCCGATGCCGTCCTTTTATCGTTGTAAAAGCAATTGGCAACGATGAGAAAAGTCTACCGGTAGCAAAAAAAACTTGATTCTCAGCCCAGTAATCGCATAAGATTCATAGACTGTACCCAACTTTTACAAATACACGATGAACTCCAGATTTTCTGCTAATTTTAGTCTCTCGCGTTCAAGAGGAACGAAGTCCATTTTAAAATTTAATACACTGCAAAATGTACAGTATTATTCACAAAGAAAAAATGACACCTAAAACAGTACAGCACAGACTATCTACATTCCTAAATCAAATATATGTCACTGATCATTAAAACATTAAATATCAATACATCTTTATTTATATGGCATTTCTAGAAAGCTAGAATTTGCCCAGTTCCACAAATCTAACATGACTTTTCAGAAGTTGGGTAACGGCGAATATTCAGCTATTTTATTAACAAAGCGAACAGGCAGGCCAAACCCTTCGTTAGGTCCATCTTGCAATGATAATACCAAGCCAACGGTTACGAGAATGCGATGCCTAATCATTGCGTATTTAAAGAGCACCATGCAATCCTTCCTGCCTGCTCTCATTTATTATTCACTGGCACAAATTACTTCGTGTGTAATGCATCATCCATTCAGTCGCTGGCCAAGTTCGCCGCGAATTAATCTGGCAATGTCCAAACAATAATAACAATAATATAACTGTTCAAAATTAGGTGCACATTTTATAGTTACGCCTATATAACAGAAAAAATAGTCTCTTGCGATTACAGTTATTTACATATTTTCCAGTAATATAATTGTTCTCGGTATTACTGATTTAACTACGAATCACTCAGGTTCGTGTGGGATCAAAATCCTGGATCCTGGAGTCTTTCTCACAAAGCAGAGCCAAATAAGCTCGAGCTTCACGATAAAATTATCCCCTGGAAAAAGCCGAGTCTTTCAAATAAGGTAAAAGGCATTTTCTTTCTGTGACATGGTAACCACAAAACTGGGGCATAATCAATACAAATTTTAATCATGAATTTTCACTGTGAGATTAAGAGTTTAAAATTCCTCATGCTTCCGCAACTTTGTCTAAAAATCCAAATCATAAATAATGCGCCTGCAAATAAAGGATAAACAACGCACTGAAACCTTTCGTTTCTTCTAATGCCAAGTTTAAATTACATCCGGAAACTGCAGTTTATTTCCTTGAACTGTTTGTAATTTGAACACAATGAAAAGTACTTTTTTTTTCAATAATTCTGTTCTTCATATTGTAGTAAAAGTCTAATGAAAATTTGTGAGCTCTACATGTCCAATGAAACGTACAAAATTTCTTTCATAATCATCTATTCACAAAATATCTGTGAAGATACAATCTCGCATTATCCTGTTACCTAATATTTAACATGATATCCCCAACTATTTGATAAGTTTAAGCCATAATATAGATTCATTACTTAAGTGCCTTTGCGGCGTCCCTTCGGCCCTTAGCTGCAACCCCTTTCGTTCCTTTAACTGTACCTCCGTTCAAATATTCTTTCTTCCGCCTGACTTTCCACCCTCTCTAACAGCTGTTTCATAGTGCGAGGTTTTCCTCCTTTTACACCTTTCAAACCTCCTTACTTTCAATCTCCCTTCCAGCGCTGAATGACCTAACATGTCCCAGCGCTTGGCCTTTGACCTAAATTCTGCATTCAATCAATCAATCATCATATAGATTCTCCCTGACACTGCTTCATATCTGGAGAGAGTTTTTTTAATGCAAAAGGATGGCTTCCCAAGTCTAAAAAAATGAAAGGAAAAAACTATATTTTTCAGTCTGAACAAGCGGACTTGAAATCTATATCGAAATACGTTATATATATCAATGCACTCTCGCTTATTTACATCTACACTCAGTGCAACCAAATAAGTTACTTCGCATATTTAAACAGCAATTTTACAGCTATAAGCCCGAAGACTGATGAAGAAATGTAGGTTTTATTTTCGGCAGAGAACTTTTACGCGGTATCGCAAGCCTCTTATCAAGGAAATCTTTGTCTTTGGGCTTTTTTTTTTTAATCACTGCCACATTTTACTTCTAAATTGAGAAATTTGATAACCAAGCGAGCTAACTGTATAGATCGTTTTCGTTTGATACTGATGTTACATATAATGAGTTCTTGAGAAGTACAATACTTCCCGATATAACTAAATTTTCTTTAAAAAAAAAATTGAAAGCAATAACTACATTGGACATGGATTTATAATAATACAGAAAAAATGCAACCATCAGAAACAAACGGATAGCAGTGACAGGGGAATAATTATGTGAAAAAGAAAAAAATAAAATAAAAAAATCTGCAGCAGGCCTAAGCTTGCAACAGTCGATCGATGCATTGTCAAAATTAATCTGTATTCAGTATAAAATTAACAACGCTTCTCAACAACAATCCTATTTGGGATATCTATCTCAAAACAAGTTTTCAATAAACAGACAAGCAGTATTGCAAGAGTTTCAACTTTGAACTTAACTATGTTATCGTCCCGAAAAATGAGAGGGATTCATTATATAACAGTCATTAAAAATACACGCTTTTAAAAATGCAACGGCAGTTCCGGATGCATTTTTTTTTTCACTAATAAACAAACTAACCTCTAAAGAACGTACGTTGCTCCACATACATACGCACAAACATACACATGTGTATGTCTGAGCGCGCGCGTATTATGCGTTTATTCACGGCAGGAATAATCTAGAGAGTTTAAGGTCTGAAAACCTGTGTGCTTCCTTCCTTTCTTTTATTTATTTATTTATTCTAAAGTACGAGTAAGGAACGTGACCTTTTCCATCTTTGGCAGTTATATCATAATGGCTTCTACGCCCTTCACCCACTTCTGGTCACTTGCCAAACAGTTAAAAAAAATTAGTTCTCCCAAAGAGGTTATTCTACGGCCTGACGTTTCGTCAAGTTTTTCCTGTAAATGACGCTAATTTCAAAACAACATTACACATAACAATGAATTAGAAATTATGATTACATAGCCGGCACCATCGCAATTGGTCAGAAAAAAAAAAATAAATAAATAAATATATAAAAAAAAATTGTCCTTGACAAAAACTTTTCAAAACTGCAGCAGGAAGGGCCACCTATGCTCTTAATATCATAGCATACTACTGCCCACACAAGGAGAGTAAAGTACAAAATCCAGTTACTAAGGCCACTCTCATTTACTCTCTGGGCACCTACATTAAGAGAAATCAACTATGGAGGGAAGAGGCATGACATACATATCTTCATTTCGTTTTCCTTTATGTTTTGAAAATACATTTTTTACGTCAAAAATTATAGGAGTCAGTTTAACTGCTGAAGCAGATATGATTAAAATGAGTCGTAATTTACTTCTCCAAAAGTTAAATACTCTGCAAATTTCATAAGGTGATCTATCAGTCGACAATGTCTAAGCATTTCATACAATGCTAAAAAAAATATTTTTCAATTACCATAGATATTCCGTGAAATGAATTAGGACAAAAGAAAAGATATGCATATTAGCACAAGCAGTGATTAATGTTCTATTCAAAATTAGTCTATTATTTCAGTTCTTCAACTACGATTCTAAAAACGTACTGCCTCATCAAACGCAGCTTCTTTCAGCTCTTAATGTTTTATTTTCTTGAAATATTTCAAAAGATTTGAAAGCGTCCATATTAGTTTTTGAGGGGAAACGCTTTGGATGGAAGCCATTTTATGCTTAATTTTATTGTCCAGAAAATAAGTAAAAAAAATACCCATCATGTTCTTCACATAATAAATACAGGTACCTGCATTTATTATGCAGATTAAATGTTAATGAAGAAAAACACAATAAAAAAACTTTGCATAGGACATCTAATCTGTTACAATTTTACAAAACAAGAAAATATTCATGCAGTTATAAATCGAGTAACAAGAAAAAATGAACAATACCAAAACTGAACAGCGCTCCGGGGGGGCAAGCGACCAACACCTCAGTTTGGCCATACGTCATACTAGTTAGGCCAAATTATAACAGTTATCAAAGGGGGAATACGACCTTAATGACAGCGTAACTCAAGGAGGATCAAGCATAACTTTGTGTGTCCCAAGATAATCCGCGGATAAAGATGATCAATGGGTTATCCAGCATCCAATGGGTTATCCAGCATCTAATGGGTTATCCAGCATCCAATGGGTTATCCAGCATCCAATGGGTTATCCAGCATCTAATGGGGAACTGGGATGAAGGAAAGGAACATTCCTTGATAAAGAGGCCAAAGAACCGATCATTATTGCGTCTTAGTTTTCATTTGCGCCCAGAAAATTATTATTACTAACTTTGGTTTTCACTTGAAAAGCACCTAATAGATATATTCAGTAACATAATTCAAACAAGCCTCTGTACAGTAAGAGAACAAAAAGCGTGCGCTCTATCCTTCCTGCATTTTTCAGCGAGACTTGTCGTTATTCCAAAATGTCCGAATTCTACGTTATTTTCATCACATAGCTTCTTCCTTTCAATCCATTTGGCAAACTCACATAAAAAACATTGATCACTTTTGATAACTAGATAACCTCTGTTATGTTCCTACTTTTCTATATTATCTGATTCGCACAAATACACACTGACATATGCAAACAAACAAACATACATACATACATACACACATATATATATCTGTCTATCTATCTATCTATCTACCCATCTATCTATCTATCTATCTATATATATATATATATATATATATATATATATATATATATATATATATATATATATATATATATATACTGCCATAGGACAAGCCTGGGATACTTATGTACCATAAACCATAAGCAAAGGAGCATCAGTTAAAGGGCTTTGATATCCTAGTTGGGAATAAATTTATCGAAATGACAGCAAAATTTTCCATCAATCATTTTACAAATGAGTGCAAATGCAGTGCTTTCTGAACATTGCTGACTGCAAAGTGCCAACGGATTGGGACACAAACGCACTTTGGCCGAGGGCAGAGCAGTACTTTGTGGAGAACTGCTGGCCCCATCGTGAAAAGAAATCCCACTAAATAGGAAACAAGTCTCTTCTTTTGTAACCATCTTATATCTCATGTCTTTGCTCCGATGAACTGACAATAAATATGACAATAGTGAAGACGACGATGTAGATGTTTGGTTTTAAATTTAAACTCATAATATTTAAAAGTCAGTCTATGTTTATATTTCAAGTCCATTGCGAAAAGGTATTGGAGTTTAAATGTGGAGCATCTTCATCTCTTAAAAGGGAAGGAACATCATGGGAGGCCAACCCAAATACCACTTGAACCTGGAAGTTTTATTCATTTTACTTTATTTTTGACATCCTTCTTTACCAAGGGTTGAACTCATCAGTAACTTGGATCAGTATTCTCGTGACATTGTACCTTATTTAACGAAATATATATATATATATATATATATATATATATATATATATATATATATATATATATATATATATATATATATATGTATATATATATATATATATATATATATATATATATATATATACATATATATATATATATGCAAGTGTTTGACTGCCTGTACAAATCTTACGTCCGGGCACATAGACGAACGCCCGAGTTTAAGAGGGCCCTAATGCCGTGAAATAAACATTTCCGAGGAAGGGTCGCAGCAGCAGCAGCAGGAGGAGGCAATACCAGACAAAACGTAGCAGAACCGAGTACAAACAGATGGCGGTGCTTGAAACAATGCGAAAGCATTCAAGACCGCCCTGGAGAGCCTTCAAGCTGCGCCGGAGTTGCCGATCAAAGCGGCCGAATCGTGCAACTGAAGTGACGACAATGCCAGCCGTGACGAGTGCCTCATCTTCCTACGGAAACCAGGCCATGCAATCGATCTCGATCGTAGATTCCAAGATCATGGCTTGTCGGGGAGGGTTATGCTTTTACGGGAATGGCTTCGAGCTCCTGAACTTCAATGTCAAGTGGCGGAGGGAAGGCCTTCGCCAAGGTTTATTCGTCTGCGGTGTCGCTTCAACATCTCCATCTGCTGGATTTAAATGCCTGTAAGATTTTTTTTTTTTTAAGAGGAAAAGTTAAACGTAAGCATTATCCTTCCGAGCTTGATTATTACCTAACATAATAATAATAATAATAATAATAATAATAATAATAATAATAATAATAATAATAATAATAATAATAATAATAATAATACTTCTTTACTGCATTACTCGAAAAACTCTTTCTTCTTAAAAGGATGTGGCGCCACGAGATACCTCCCCGTTTTATGCAGCGTAAGCAGACGAAGGGAAGGGTAACCTTACTCCTACATTAATCACTAAAAGGCTTTTATGCAGACGGTCTCCTGCGTCCAGTGGCTATTACCAATCGCCTCACTACCCAAAGCTACGTTTCGGCACAGTGAACGTGTTACAGCTGCCGACACATTTCTGCTGAAATGTCTGGCGAATGCTACAAACCTGGTGTTCACAATGGACTCTCAATTCCATTTCCTAACAGCATTTGAAAAAGGAAATTAGAAGTACGAAAAGGCGATGCAAAACGACGTTTCTTCACGCTTCATAACGGGGATCTTCCTGGAATAAAAACGAAGACATGAAGAAGTATTTAACGGTATCAAAAAAACATTTACTTCTGAACAGTTAAGTATGTGGTTTAACCAGACCACTGAGCTGGTTAACAGCTCTCCTAGGGCTGGCCCGAAGGATTAGATTTATTTTACGTGGCTAAGAACCTACTAGTTACCTAGCAACGGGACCTACAGCTTATTGTGGAATCCGAACCACATTATGACGAGGAATGAATTTCTATCACCAGAAATATATTCCTCTAATTCTTCATTGGCCGCACGGAGAGTCGAACGCTGGGCCAACAGCGTGCTAGCCGAAAGCTCTACCTACCTCTCCAATGAAGAACATGCTTCTGAACATACCTAACTGAAGAAGTTAGAAGACGTGTGGTATTCTCTAACAAACAAGTCATAAAAAGGCATTCTAATGAGTCAGGCAAGATGATAAGACCAGACCTGGAGAATACCAATTAAATTCACCATGGCCTAGTTGGTTTCTCAGCAGTTCTTGGCAATATTTTCCGCTGTAACTTTATGAAGCCTCGTCCCGATTAAAAAGTATGTTTTTATAATGACCATCTAGACAACCAATAAACTCATTTCATGGATAATCATATCGCCTTTGCATGAGGAATTCTTATTTTCTGTCTCTGGCTGTAAACATTTCTTAGTAACATCATAAAAGGGAGGAATTTTTAATAAAATAAAGCCAGTAATTGTATTTTAGTACCAGCACACGGCACAAATTTTTCATTAAATTGTGTAATTTAAATTTTCACAAGCAACGTGCTCTAAGTATCATTAATTATATATGCGATAAAAGCACATTCCTCTTGCTTTTATGAAACTGGAGTACAATAACCAGTCTTTCTAGAATTATGATTATCAAAAATCTGGTAGTTTCAAGACCCGTCTGGCTTATCGGTTTAAGCAAATTCTATAAGTTAAAAACAAGAAGAACAACAGAAAAAATATGTTACAAAGGCCACCCTGACAATCTAATACCTAGCTGAACTGTTGAACTGTTTTGTTAAGATTTGTTGCCTGAATGACATACACAATTGTCTGGAAAATGCAAAAACTTTAGCGGGTTTTAATAAATATGTAAAGATAAAGATGGGTTATTTTTCATTGTTCAAGTATTTTTACAGTTTAATTTATCATTTATTACTGATAATTTATATTCACATTAACAATAAGTTCATCTACCATTTACGGAACAACTTGCCGATTGATTTACGTTAAGTTACAATCCTTCGATTTAGTGGAAAAAATCTACAATGAGTAACACTCATTCGATTTAGTGGAGAAAATCCACAATAGGTAACATTCTTTCGATTTATTGGAGAAAATCTACGATAAGTAACAATCATTCGATTTAGCGGAAAAAATCTACGATAAGTAACAATCACTCGATTTAGTGAAGAAAATGTACTATAAGCAACAATCATTCGACTTAGTGGAAAAAATCTACTAAAAGTAACAATCATTCGATTCAATGCAAAAATCCACTATAAGTAACAATTATTCGATTTAGAGGAAAAAATCTACGATAAGTAACAATCATTCTATTAAGTGGAACAAATCTTAAATTATGAAAAACCATTACACCTGAAAGCGATAGCTAACCTTACCTATCAAGCAAGCAGTGAAACACGCCCAGGTAAAAATATGTCGAATATAAAAAAATAACCTTTTGAAATTCTCCCCTCGCAGCGAATACATTTGGCTTTTCATTCCTGTGTTCATAAATCACATATTTTTTTTTGCAGATATTCGTGAGTAACATGTCCGGCAAGCCTTTGATCTTCTTAATTATATATTCAAAGCTTTCAGTTCCGTGGAAATGGAAGTTCTGGAGAAGTAGCACTGAGATAAACAACCAACAACAAATAAAAAATGCGCCGAAGTTTCTTCGGCGCAATCGAGTTTTCCGTACATAATACAGTCAAGGCCACCGAAAATAGATCTATCTTTCGGTGGTCTCGGTATAATGCTGTATGAGCCGCGGCCCATGAAACTTTAACCACGGTTCGGTGGTGGGCTATCCTATATCGTTGCCAGAAGCACGATTATGGCTAACTTTAACTTCAAATAAAATAAACACTACTGAGGCTAGAGGGCTGCAATTTGTCATGTTTGATGATTGGAAGGTGGATGATCAACATACCAATTTGCAGCCCTCTATCCTAAGTAGTTTTCAAGATCTGAGGGCGGACAGGAAAAAGTGCAGACGGACAGACAAAGCCGGCACAAAAGTTTTTTCAGAAAACTGAAAATCATCAAATATAAACCATTATTAAACAACTACAAATGCTACAACAATTTATCCTACAGCAGCTTTTAACGGGTTATAAATCGGCCCCATTTTACGAGAGAAAGTCGAGAAAAGAGCAGTTGCAGAGAGCAAACAAACAAACAAACAAACATGCGAGGGGGGAGAGCAAAAACACGACCGCGGGAGTCCGCGCCAGAAAGCGAACCAGTTAACTCCATTAATCAGACGCCCATTCATCTTTAATGGATTTATGGCCAGACATTAATAACAGCTTAACATAAATATTTACTCGTAACTCTTTATATTGCTCGGCAAAGACATATCAAGCCATTCGAACCTATTTTCATATATTTTAGTGATGAAAGAAGCTTAGACAATGCCGGCACTTCGGTTATTTACTCTGAAAAGCGGTTTACGGAACCTCTTGTTTGCCTCAGCACACTACACGAAAGGATGATTAAACATGAAAGTTAACATTGCTAGTGATCAGTAGTCTAGAATTTGAACATGAACAGTTAAAATGGTGAGGTGAAAAACATATGCAATTATCAGCGACAATACCCACATACACATACAAACACACATTCACATGCACAATCACGTACACATACACACATGTGTATAGCTATTTATATATATATATATATATATATATATATATATATATATATATATATATATATATATATATATATATATATATATATATATATATATATATATATGTGTGTGTGTGTGTGTGTGTGTGTGTGTGTATAAAATGTATACAATACATACATATATATATATATATATATATATATATATATATATATATATATATATATATATATATATATATATAATGAACTTTGTTCAATTATGGACGCGTGAGTCTTTTATATTCACAAAAATTAAGCCACACATCATTCAGCATCGAATTCGCTGTACTCTGGGAATAACTTACTACCAAGCCAAACGGTCAAAGTTTACTGTTTATCATTTCCCAAGGTATAGTGAACTCCATATTAAATAATATTTGTGGTCCAATACATATAATATATATATATATATATATATATATATATATATATATATATATATATATATATATATATATATATAAAGCTCTTGTGTAATTAGGGTCTGTAATACTTAAACCTAAAGCTAAGGTTATTACAAGCGTTATTTTCCGCGTACCTCGGAAAGTTTACCTTCCAACTGTACATTAATAATGAGCATATTTCTCTTCCCTACTCAAGTAAAATGATACAGTAAATTAAGTTCCTTTTTATGTAGAATATCTAGCATCATATTTCAAACAATACTGTCCTACACTAACACACTACATCAGTATTAGAAGACGTTCAGGTTAATGTAAATTCTGCCAACTATTAGTGTTTCTGGTAGTTAAGCTTCTCCATTTTCCCCCTGCTTGAAACGGGTGTTATGTTTAAGATCCTAAAATCCAACTGAATGTCTTCATTTCTTACGAAATTTCAGTCTCAAACCGAATCCAATTTAGTGTCTTCGTTTTTTTTTTATGGAATTTCAGTCTCAAACCGAAGTTAGCCAAACCTGACCAGACACAGTTTGATTTTAATTTTTTCAGTAGTCTGGAATCGTTACAAGGGAAAAAGAACATTTAATTAAACAAAACATGAAAAATACAAAGGGAGAGCGCAGCAAGTCACTGTTCTAATGTACAGTGAAATATCCATCAGATGACACTGTTCTGAGAGCCACTGCACAAGAATTCATACAGTGCGCTAGATGGACGAGAGAGAGAGAGAGAGAGAGAGAGAGAGAGAGAGAGAGAGAGAGAGAGACTGCACAAGAATTGATACAATACGAGAGAGAGAGACTGCATATGAATTCATACAATACGCTAGATGGACGAGAGAGAGAGAGAGAGAGAGAGAGAGAGAGAGAGAGAGAGAGAGAGAGAGAGAGAGAGAGAGAGAGAGAGAGAGAGGGAGAGACTGCACAAGAATTGATACATTACGAGAGAGAGAGACTGCATATGAATTCATACAATACGCTAGATGGACGAGAGAGAGAGAGAGAGAGAGAGAGAGAGAGAGAGAGAGAGAGAGAGAGAGCACAAGAATTGATACAATACGCTACATGGAAGAGAGAGAGAGAGAGAGAGAGAGAGAGAGAGAGGGAGACTGCACAAGAATTGATACAATACGCTATGTGGACGAGAGAGAGAGAGAGAGAGAGAGAGAGAGAGAGAGAGAGAGAGAGAGAGAGTGAGAGAGAGAGAGCTACTGCACAAGAATTGATACAATACGCTATGTGGACGAAAGAAGAGAGAGAGAGAGAGAGAGAGAGAGAGAGAGAGAGAGAGAGAGAGAGAGAGAGAGAGAGAGAGAGAGCACAAGAATTGATACAATACGCTGGATGGAAGAGAGAGAGAGAGAGAGAGAGAGAGAGAGAGAGAGAGAGAGAGAGAGAGAGAGAGAGAGAGAGAGACTGCACAAGAATTGATACAATACGCCAGAGAGAGAGAGAGAGAGAGCACAAGAATTGATACAATACGCTAGATGGAAGAGAGAGAGAGAGAGACTACACAAGAACTGATACAATACGCTAATGGACGAGAGACAGAGAGAGACAGAGAGAGAGACTGCACAAGAATTGATACAATACGCTAGATGGAAGAGAGAGAGAGAGAGAGAGAGAGAGAGAGAGAGAGAGAGAGAGAGAGAGAGAGAGAGAGAATATTCTGAGCACTTCTCAATTACCGATCCGAAATTATCAGGAGAAGAATATTTCCGTGATAAAAGCACTTCGTATCTTACAATTCATTCATCAATCCGTCAACTGTAGACAAAGGATCATTTCAAAATACATAATCTACACGAAACCGGGGAAACAAAGGAAGACTGACGTTACAACAGGAAACTTTAGCAAGAGTAATTTATTTCGGTACTTAATTATCGGTACTTTCTGAACTGTCAGAATAAAAAAAAAAGGACAAATTCAACAATGGCTTGTACTGTACATGTACAGCTACGTAATTTGCTTAAAAAACGCATAACGCTGCAAAACATCAGTACATACCCCCAAGACAGAAAAAGAGATGGTGAGGGTGAAATTCACATATAATAAAATATGTCATTTAAAATGCACATACCTATATGAATTTAATTCATATAATGTAGAATAATTCATTCCTACATAACAGCAAACAATTCCCAAAGATGTGCATTTAATCATAACTAAATTAGAAGTACTCACCGAAGTAATTACTTTGTATCTAATTGAAATTTAATTAATTTTACTAAGGACTGACTGCACTATCTACAATTCTCGCGTGGGCGTCCAAATTCGCGGAAGCTTACCTCGCAGGCCAACGACCTAATAAGTTAGATTCATAAGAATGCTTGTTCAAAGCAATTAATGGGGGAAGCAAGGGAAATGGCGATCACTTAATTAATTTGCATCTTAATACAAATGGTCTTGATGTGAATGAATGGCCGTAACTTGATCTTAAATTCTGTAATGGAGAAAGCCAGGATACCCTCACAAAAATCATAATCTACCATCGACTTGTTTAACCTTCGCTGATATTTGATGTCAAAGCTACTCCACATTCATCAGAGATAAGAGAATACAATGCGTATGATACATATATATACATATACATACATATATATATATATATATATATATATATATATATATAGAGAGAGAGAGAGAGAGAGAGAGAGAGAGAGAGAGAGAGAGAGAGAGAGAGAGAGACATACACAAGCATTTACATACATATATATATATATATATATATATATATATATATATATATATATATATATATATATATATATATATATATACATACATATATATAAATATATACATGGACGAAAAGTGAAGCATTACAGAAACTTAGTACTGTTTTTTCCTTTTGGTTTTCGAAGGAGTTTTTGAGGATTTCTTTTCACTTTCAAGAATAAGAGGAAGCCATTCATTTTTGTGAGAACTTTAAGCTAACCTTGTGTACTATTTCAATCATAGCCATGTGAAAAAACTTATTTTTTTCTTTTAAATACTTCTGCAAAATATTAACAATAAAATCAGTAAAATAACAATAAGGAATCCTGTAAAAGTAAGACAACCGCTTATACACTTCCTGCGTTGTTAGGCTGGGGAATGCCACTTGATGTCTGGCATAGTAACTGTACCGCATAAAGTTCATAAAAAAAATGTCCATCTACTGCTTAAAGGAGCAAATGTATACGTGAGAAGACGAGTAAATACATAATACGAGAAAGGAACAACAATCTGATGATATCCATTTAAAAAAAAAAAAAAAAAAAATAGATACGCTCCAAAAGACATCACTTTCATCTAATATCACAAGGGCTTCAGCAACAGCAATAGTTCGTCTAGAACGTAACGTCGCATAACTCCACTTTTGAAAGTATTTTTGCCGCAGAAAAAGTTCGATAATCTACAAGTAGTTTTCAAAAACTTTTTTCGAGTGAAACAGGTATTTTCTGTCATTTTTTTTTTTTTTTACTGAATATTGTATTTACGGCAAATTTACGTTTCTGACAAAGATATTGTGCCAATACGTCATCTGAAATCTACTTTGAATTATTCTCCAATGAATAATTGTAAATTATGCATGGCAAAGTGTCCGCCTCTCAGCCGACCGGTCAGAGGGGCGGACACTTTGCTATCCGTGTAGACACCCCAGGATTATGTATGTAATCAACGGATAGGTTTGCTTAAAAGCAAATGGGTGTTACAGACTAATACACACACGAACAAAGCCACTCCAACATCTCTTAAAAACATAACAGACACCTCATACGTCTCGAACTGTCCACCTAACTGCGCAACAACTTCTCGCTGCTGGGAAAAAGGGCGCTGGTGACTGGTGCGATACATGTACATACGCTACCGGGGTCTGAGCGATGTCAGGCAGGGCAGCCGATCGGACTGGGTCTACCCCAAAGCCAAATCAAAGTCCTTCAAAAGAAGGCATCGTGCTTACCCCATACAAAAAAAAATGGGAAAAAACCACGTTAAAAGAAGAAGAATGCAATTTAAAACATTTTTTTATTAATGAACTGCAAGCCACTGCAGAATAATCAGTAAATACTCAACAAATGGCCACATATTTACCATTTAAAATTATTTCAAAATCATCTAGATTACAAAAGCACACATAAAATTGTTATAGTATATTGTCTTGAACTAAACACTATTAAGAATTCAAGCATATCTTACAGTACGTTGTCTTTAACCAAAATTTTATTATGAGTTCAAACATAATGTAAAAATAATGCATACCCACAATACAAAAATAATTCGTGGTCTACCATTTTACCACAACTAAATCCATCCTTCTCTCGAAAAATACTACTGATGCATCACGAACTAAATTAAAAACGAAAAAAGGAAAACGGCAGCTTTATATAAAAATGAGAAGCACTTCGAACTAAACCATATTTAAATTTCTTTCAGAAAAAAATCAAAGCGAACCAGATGCGCAGTATATTGGTGGGATCTGGATTGTGTGGTTCCGGCCGCTTGAGGGAGCCACAAATATCGCTCTCAGAGATTCTCTGAATGCACCAGAGGGGATTAACAAATAAAGTTATGTTAGAGCCACCAACAAACACACTTTTGCATACCCGCGAGCATCATAAACTTCAGCTTCTTGTGCTTACAACGACTCCTACGTATCTCTAACACAAATGAGAATTATCAAAGATTTGCCGACGACGGAAGAACAAAATATTTTTTTTTTTTTTTTTAGCATTTGAGACGTAATAAAAGCGTCTATTTTTTCCTACTTAGTCACAATGAAAATACGTTATTCTCATACAGGATATCCATAAATGTACGTAGCCCATATATCAAAGAAAACTTTCAAGAACTACGCGACATTGTAGCTTTCGCCTTCAAGTTACAAAGCACTTCATGATTCTGAAATAATTTAAGAACAATTCAGTCCAAGCTAGGTTGTTATGAAGGGAAAATATACATCGTTTAGATGGTGGAGGACCTACTTGTTGCCATTACAAAGCTCCGTGAATTCAAAGGAAAGCGTTATTTCAAAAAGAATTAAGATTCTTCAGGTAAACGTAATGAACTCATCAAAACGATTACCCAATAATTACAAAGTCTGCGAATCAGCTGTGGCTACGCAACCATGGCGTATGTCGCCATGCAAAAAGAACGTGAGGTCAAGAATACTAAATGAACCTATTTCAATTGTTTCAGTTCTGCTGAAACAGAGTTATACAAAAAACCACAGATATCACTGTACCAAGTAAAGCATCTCAGAAATTATCGCCGTTTCTTAAGAGGGAGGTTTAGTAAAACCTTGATGCACTCCTTTCAAAAAGCTACTATTTCGGAGTTTAACATCCATTGCAAACTAGTGTACCATTACGGTCAAAAAGGAGATTAATGGTAAAAGAGGGTCAAGAGGGTAAATCTCAAAAAAGAGTTCACTAGCCTTAGCCTAACGGTATTTCACAAAATATAATGAATGCGAATACAGGACGTTAAATATCAATACTGTTAAGCAAAATGTTTCCCTTATCCATGCTGCATAAGCAGCCTATTTATATACAGCTTAGCTTACAATATCATTGAAGACAGCATAATGCAAAAATCCCAATTCCTTTACAAAGGCTGTTCTAAACAGAGGTTGAAAGGCGCCTCTCGGAGGAAAAGATCGGCGTGATATGTAAATGTCTTTTTCCGATGAATCTCTCGAGTTCGGCATGAAAGAGGAAACGCCGAGAGGAACTCTGGGAGGGAACGGAAGGCGAACAGAACGAGGAACTCTGGAACGGAACGGAAGGCGAACAGAACGAGGAACTCTGGAACGGAACGGAAGGCGAACAGAACGAGGAACTCTGGAACGGAACGGAAGGCGAACAGAACGAGGAACTATGGAACGGAACGGAAGGCGAACAGAGCGAGGAACTCTGGAACGGAACGGAAGGCGAACAGAACGAGGAACTCTGGAACGGAACGGAAGGCGAACAGAACGAGGAACTCTGAAACGGAACGGAAGGCGAACAGAACGAGGAACTCTGGAAAGGAACGGAAGGCGAACAGAACGAGGAACTCTGGAACGGAACGGAAGGCGAACAGAACGAGGAACTCTGGAACGGAACGGAAGGCGAACAGAACGAGGAACTCTGGAACGGAACGGAAGGCGAACAGAACGAGGAACTCTGGAACGGAACGGAAGGCGAACAGAACGAGGAACTCTGGAACGGAACGGAAGGCGAACAGAACGAGGAACTCTGGAACGGAACGGAAGGCGAACAGAACGAGGAACTCTGGAACGGAACGGAAGGCGAACAGAACTTAAGACTATGAAATCACAGAAGCACTTGCAGCGGATATCAATAACTGCAGAGTATCGGGAGACAAGAGTATATTTAGTGAAATTCAACAGAAGAACTTGAATGTTCATCTGAACACCAGAGGTAACAATGTCTTTTGCAGCATCACAATATACAGTTAAGAAAGAATATTTTTAACCTAAAAGACAAGGCTGCAAAATCTATATCTGAGCACAGTACCATCATCGGCCTCACTTACAGATCAATCTGAAAAAAAATTCTATAAAGCTTATAAAATGTGTAAAGTTGACCTAAAGGATTATGCAGTAAGCAGTAAACGGAATTATTTCACATTTTCGACCATTTACCAAACTAATATTCTTTTCTCCGCTAATCTAATTCTCTCAGACTACATGAACTCATAACAATAACATACAATAACAACGATAAATCAAAATTTGTGGAAAACGTTAACGTTTTTTTAGAGAGAGAGAGAGAGAGAGAGAGAGAGAGAGAGAGAGAGAGAGAGAGAGAGAGAGAGAGAGAGAGAGAGAGAAACCAATGTAACATGAAATTCTACATAACACTGTCACTGTAACAGGGAATTCTACATAACACTCCCAATGTAACAGGAAATTCTACATAACACTCCCAATGTAATAGGAAATTCTACATAACATTCCCAATGTAACAGGAAATTCTACAAAACAGTCAATGTAACAGGAAATTCAACAAAACACTGCAATGTAACAGGAAATTCAACATAAACTGTGCTGCGAAATAAGACTTAACGATTTAAAATCAGGAAACTTATGCCTAAACATTTTGTATTTCAGCCTTCAATCCTGTGGCCTTGTAATCTTAGGCTCGAAATTCTATCTGAAAAAAGAAAACCAACAACAAGGCTTTCCTGCAGAGTGCACTTACACTATTTAGTGTTCCCAAGCCGTTGGGAACAAGATAACAAGAGACAAACGTCTCCGTGAGGAATGCCGAACCAGTTGTTGAAAATACACAATATTAAATTTTCTGTATTGCAATAAATCAACCCCTGACTCTTCAACCTATGTTAATATTATTATTATTATTATTATTATTATTATTAGTCAAGCTGCCATCATAGTTAGAATGGCAGAATACTACAACCCCACTTATTATTATTATTAATATTATTATTATTTTTATTATTATTATTATTATCATTAGCCAAGCTGCCATCGCCGTTAGAATGGCAGAATGCTACAAACCCTATTATTATTATTATTATTATTATTATTATTATTATTATTATTATTATTATTATTATTATTATCCCAAGCAGCCATCATAGTTAGAGTGCTACAATCCCTATTATTATTATTATCATTATTATTATTATTATTATTATTATTATTATTATTATTATTATTATTACACAATCTTCCATCCGATTAGAATACCAGAATGATAAAAAGCCCTAGGGTTCCAATGGGGAAAGCGAGAAATAAAGAATAAACTACATATATAGTAAAAGAAAAGAAAAGCATGAGATTAATACCCTTAGGTTATGAAGTGAGATTCATCTCCGCCTGACTAGGTAAATCATTCCATTAATTAACTTTCCTGCATTCCTAATTACATTTATTTCATCATCATCATCATATTCTCAGTCTATATCAATTATGTCCCTTTTTTTTTGTTCTCAAATTTTCTTTAAACATACAGTGAAAAATTTAAACATAATATATACCCACAACACTTGAAGATATATTTCCAAGTTTCATTTTTGGATACCTTATCTAGTTACCAAGCTTCTGTCAATTATGAATTGAAGAATTTTCAAAAGAAAATTATACAAAATGTCTCATGTGCACTTTGAAAATTATACACACACATTAACTGGCTAAATTAAGCAAATAAACAAGAACCTTCCTTTATCATTCACACCCTAAGAGAAACAAAAAAAATAAATTTGTTTAGAGTCTGAAATGTTCATTTTTAAGAATTTTCAAATGCTTAACACAAATGCCAAAGATCAAAAGAAACAAAGAAGCAAATAGAAGGAAAGAACTAAAAACAATTACAATACCATATGACCTAAGAAGTATAATGAAATGACCTAAGAAGTATAATGAATTGTCAAGAAAACTGTGCCTCGAAATTGCGAACACTAGTGATCTAACCAGCAGATTGGATCCCTTCAAAAGTCTATAGGAATGTCCAGGTCAGAAATATCCAGGATCAGCTGCGGTACGTGAAATCTTCAAAGTAATACCCAGGTCAGTGATGAACCTTCCCTGGAATGCTGCAGTGAACTTGCAAGAACTGAAGCATATAAAAAGAAAATAAAATCGACTAGATACAAGAACTAAACAACACATTCGTTGGATAGAAAAGAATGAGGGAAGCCACTAATAAAAGTATTAATGTCCAAAAAATATTAAACGTCCAGGATTAAAATAATATAACACTTCAGAGGGGAAGTGTTCATATCCTATAGAAAAAAAGCTCAGCTGATTACTTATGTCTAAACATAGTTCTTAAATTTAAAATGAGACGTTAAAAACTTAATATTAACAATTATGCCCAGTGGATTTTCTATCATGAAAGCAGCATAAACGCAGAAAAAACGAATGCAGAAAACCTTCAAGAGAAAGTAAAAAACCATGCTAATCTGACGTTTGAAAAAGCCATTGGATGATATATATATATTGCAGAGGCAATAATATATTGTTCCCATTGTCACATACAGCCACCTGACACGCCTGAAAAAAAATTTTTGTCAGGATATTTTCCATAGATATTTTTCGGCCTTATATTTCCAGATATTTTTCTGTTTCATAAAACTTCCCCAGATTCTAGTTCCTCCCCGCTTTCGAAAGCTTTGTGAGTGGCTTCTTAAACCGATGCGAGTAATGAGACGATCGGATTTGCTGTCATCAATTTGAGGCATCTCCATGGCATCATTAATAAAAGGCAGCCATTAAGAAGCAATGTGTGAAAATATTTTGCTGTAAGCGCGATAAGCGAAGTTTCTTCTTTCCATTATCACTTCGTGTATCTTCTCCTGTGTGATACTTCCGTTAAGGCAATCGCTATTCGGGAGAGAAGTTAGAGAAGGGGTAAATGTGTGGCTGGAAAATTACGATTAAAAGGGAAAAGACACTTTCGGATTTTTTTTTTTTTTTAAACTAAGCCAGCGTTACGCAGTGTTTAACTATTCTTCAAAGGAAAGTGATATAAATAAATAATAAGTTTTCACTGATACTTTCCTTCTTCCCGGCTTTTTTATTTTTTGAGGCGGGTGGCCGCTAGATCTTTCGTTAACTGGGAGAATTTTGGAATTTCTGTCAGAATCTATATTATTAAGGAAGATATATACATGCCTAATTCTTGGTTTTACATGAAAAATCTGTAACTTACATAATTTATATTATAACGCAAAATGGAATAAATTCATAATGATCACAAAAATAGTAATGCTATTAATTTAAAATCAGTTCGAGCGGTCTTCCATAAACAAAATTACTGACAAGAGCAAGACATTTTATTTATATACTGAAAGGGACTGACAGATTAAGGCTTTATGGATAGTCCACCACATTAAGTTACAAATACTATAATTAAGACTTTTTAAGCAAAAAGAATTTGATAAAAATTTCATCAATTTAAACCAACCTCCGTGACTAGCGATTCAATTTCATATTAAGAGCCCTTTCAACAAATAAAATTCAACTGCCTAAACAAGTACTCCCAGAAGCAATTTAATGAATCGAACCAATTCAGACTATGTGGCCTGTCGAAATGATTACCTGCGATCTAATTTTGATTTCGATAACAAATATGGGTGGTGAACAAAACTGATAGCCTTTGAAAACTAATTATTACATAAAGGTGAATACCCGTCACTCCACAGGGAAGCCACTTTTACTGATAACCTCATCTACATCTAGAGGCATCAATGACTTTGATGGCTGCGACCAACTTTTATATATCAAATCAATCAGTCAATGAATTTACATTTAAATTAATTTCTTCATTTGTTACATGAAGCAGGTACTCGCGTGTTTGAAGACGATGTTTTTGTTGCTAACGTGGAAGCAAACAACTCATTTTGAGGTACCTCTGAACGTCATTTTAACACTTATAATTCTGAGGGCAGGTCTTTTAAGTATACCTTAGTTTCACCAAACCACTGAGCTGATTAACAGCTCTCCTAGAGAGGGCTGGCCCGAAGGATCAGATTTATTTTACGTGGCTAAGAACCAATTGGTTACCTAGCAACGGGACCTACAGCTCATTGTGGAATCCGAACCACTGTAACGCTTACTATCACTCAATTCAAAATCAACAGTAAAAACATTGACCTGCCATAGGTCCCTGCCGATGGCCTCAAGATACAGGCTCATTTCTCATTTAGTGGGCATTTCTCTCCCGCCAGAGATTCATAATACCTTACTAAGCGCTACTCTCTTGAGAAACGGTGCATTGGACGCTCAAGCTACCTGGCACTTTCTACCGCAGGAATGGTCAGGCAGTACTGCACTCTATCACCGGTGACGATCAATTATAAATTACAGACATAGGTCTTCGGCATTAATGGTCTTCGATGGCCTTGGCAATGGTGATACAAATTATTTTAAAAAATTGATCAGTATATATTGGTATGAAACTATATATGTGCATTACACACACACAATAATATATATATATATATATATATATATATATATATATATATATATATATATATATATATATATATATATATATATATATATAGGCAATGCCACAAAGGAAAGTGAAACGACGGGTGGTGCCAGGCCTTTCGACTTACTGTCCTTTACTATCAGTCTGCCGAGTAAAGGACTGTAAGTCGAAAGGCTAGCACCACTCCGTCGTTTCACTTTCCTTCGTGGCATTGCCTTTAATTATATATTCATCAAGTTCCATATTTTCGTGATTCAGTTATAAACATACATATATATATATATATATATATATATATATATATATATATATATATATATATATATATATATATATATATATATATATATATATATATATATATATATATATATGCATAACATGAAGTTGGAGATGAGTCACATCAACTATAATAAAATAATGGTATCATACTTTCAGATCTTTAAAGTTTTACTGGTCACTCCCAAGCAAAGACAATATCATTACAACACTGCCTTGTCAAAAGCTATATACGTCCACCTAACTATCATTTCTGCAGCGGGTTCAACCTCATACCTGTCTTTACAATGCACCAACGCCAAAAGAGAAAGAGCATATGCTACCAAAATGCATAATTAGCATAATATTAATAACTGTTAAAAAATCTTAACTAAAATACTTATCAAAACGGGTCGTTATAACGAGATTATCTATTTTTTTTACGGAGTTATTCATTTAGGTTAATATATACTTTATTATTTTCTTGAGTGATAAATGTCTGTCATATTTGCTTTAGCCTCATATGAACAAACTGCATAAGACAACAACACTTTTCATAACTCCAAGGATCAACTTTAAATCAGGCTTTTAGCAACACATTTGCCTTCGGATTATTGGAGGAATTAACTTTTGATGATGTAACTCGAGTCTATAAACCAGAGAGCAGAAAGGGTTAACTTCCTGCTTTTAGGAAAGCAGCCTTCAAATTATATATATATATATATATATATATATATATATATATATATATATATATATATATATATATATATATATATATATATATATATACACACATACATACAGTATATATATATATATAATATTATTTGAGTTATGATGATGATGATTATCATTATTATTCACAAAATGGAGACATTCATAGAGAACACGCCGAAAAATTCTTAACCGTTCACTAGCTAACGTCCACAGAAGAATGGCCAAGAGTGAAAAAATACAAATAAAAGAATTACGCAGTACAGTACAGACGAAAAATAAACACACTAGATTTATTATCATTAGCAAACTTCCCTATTACTAAGCACGAAATCCCATAGACTGGCACCACGCTATTCGGAGAAAGATCTGAAGAGCCAATCTCCCAACATTCCAAAAAGTTTCGTGAAATATATTCAAGGAATGGATTCCTTTTTTCCGCTGCTATTGCTTATGATTGTAATTCATGGACGAACCTCAAAAAATATTTATTAAAATGAAGTTCATGTTTTTTCATATGCTAAAAACAAAACTCTTTCTTTTGGCCAGATTTAGGCAAGGAAACTGACAACGTGAAGCCGTGTAGAGATGCAAAAGTTCAGATCTAGTCTGCAACTTATGGCCGACCTCTGATGAAAATTCACGATACAACGTTCAAGGCGTTCTAGATTTTGTTGTAGTTCTATAGCTCGCCGCTGCCGAAGCTACCGGTCAGATTTTAAGAACTACCGTCCAATGGTGTTTTAATAATACCCATGCCTTGAACTAAAGCTCTACCCAGGTCATTACAAAAATTTAAAACATGAGTCGTCAACATTAAATACCACCAAAGAAAACTAATGAAAACTTGTAATGAGGAAAAAGCATTAAATGAACGAAAATATCTAGGCCTTTCTGTAATCTGCTAATAGAGTTGAGGCGCTTGCAGGCATATTAAAATACCTAAGGGCCATTCCCATTAGCTGACGATTTCCTTGACGAACTGAACAACATTATAAACGGTGAGAAGAATTCTAACTCGCTAAGCAAAATCTAATCAGACAAAACAGAACTGCAAACCAATTTGCAACCCTTATTAAAGCAAAGTGGAGAAACATTTGGAAAACTAAATGAACATAAAACGATTACTCTCTTTGTTACATTGTCAGTCATGTCCTAACAACGGCAAATTTTCGGATGCAATGATTAACGTTCGCACTTTATCAAGCACAACAGTTCTCTCTCGTTTGCATGGTGCGTTCAAAGGCATGAAATCGAAAAGAATATACGGCTTTGAAAAATATAAAATAAATACGAGTATATCTGCCATGTCAAAAAAATTAAAGTTCTATAGTGTTATTAAAGAAGCTATAACAGCTGTATAATCCGTTATACGACCATACGGATGACTTAATAACGTTACATTCCTAATAACTAGGTATAACATAACCTTTCGCACTTTTCGATACACAGTCAGATTTTCATGAACCTCCACTCTTACTGAAACTAAAACATCAAATACACAAATCTTAAAGGAAAAAAAAAAACTAAATGTGGAGACAAACAGTGTCTTCTAA